>NC_055969.1:30280236-30465236 GCF_018492685.1 Alosa sapidissima
ACCGCAAACATGGGGCAGCATGGGCACACTCATACACATACACACACACACACACACACACACACACAGGTGGAAACACACATACACATATACATACACACACACAGATGGAAACACACATACACATACACATACACAGATGGAAACACACATACACATACACACACACACACACACACACACACAAGGGTGTAGGTTTGGTCTCAGGTTTGGTGGGGACACACCAAACCACACCAGCCTACACCAAGACACACCAGCCTGCTTGGCTCGCTTATCTACCAGTGCCACCCACAAAGCTAAGTAGTATATGCTTTGACATGACATTCTCTCGTGCGTGTCAAGTAAACCCCCCTTCGGTTTCAGCCAATCAAATGACAGCGTTTCTTTTACTGTCGTCCTGGCCGTCGGAATCCAAATAGCATAAAGGAGATCGCTAAAATATTGGTGGGAACAATTTTGTCACCCCAAAATATTGATTGGGACTAGTCACCATGGTCCCCATCTAAACCTACGCCCATGCACACACACACACACACACACACACACACACACACACACACACACACACACACACACACACACACAGTTCACTTATGCACTTGCAGGTAAACATACACTCTGTATTAAACATAGACACAGGGATACATCAGAGCATTCACACACTAAACAAGACAGGTCCATACACACACACACACACGAATACACACATGCATTAACATAAACACACTTAGAGCTAGTCAGGAGCACAAATACACAGGAGTGCATTATAATCACTGTTTTTTATCCATTTAGGCAAACAGGCAGGACTCTCTGCCTGCTTACCTATGCATAGGGACCAGCTGATATGATACTTCTTCACACTCACACACACACACAGTTCCGCACCTAGACAGCTACACTCATCCACACACAAAAGCCACAGATACGCAAATGTAAATCAGGTTTCTAGGCCAAGTGTACTGGCGTATACAACGAATTTGGTCTC
Organism: Alosa sapidissima; assembly: GCF_018492685.1. Lineage (NCBI taxonomy): Eukaryota > Metazoa > Chordata > Actinopteri > Clupeiformes > Clupeidae > Alosa > Alosa sapidissima. The sequence continues at coordinate 30,281,222 of NC_055969.1, forward strand.
TGCATTTATCCCATCCATGAATTAGTGAACACACAGAGTACACAGTGAGGTGAAGCACACACTAACCCAGAGCAGTGAGCTGCCTTGCTACAGTGGCACTCAGGGAGCAGTTAGGGGTTAGGTGCCTTGCTTCAGCCGTTCCTACTGGTCGGGGATTGAACTAGCAACCCTTCGGTTACAAGCCCGAAGCCCTAACCAGTAGGCCACGACTGCCCTGAATATACAGATACAAGTGTGGCGTATGTTACACTCATCGTCTTAAACGTACACATATTTTATTCTTACTTGTCTCTCCCTCTTTCACACACACACACACACACACACACACACACACACACACACACAATTGTGTGTTGATTTCTTCACTGCGTCAGTAATAAATTCGTACCAGTAGGGGGAAGTATAGCGTCACTCCCCTTCAAAAGCCGTTTTTTGGTTGACTTCTTGCCCAGCCCCCATACATTTTCATTAATTTATTTAAATGTATTTTCATTTGAAACCACTCTAATGAGCTGTGCTACACACATCTACATCTACACATCACACACACACATCATCAGTGCCTCCTTCCTCACACTTCTTCTTCTCTTTATCCTCCATTTTGTCCTCCATTGCTCCATCCCCTTCAACCTCTCATCCCGTTGCCGTGGCAATGCCCGGCCCTGCCAAGTCTACGGCTCAGAGTTGTTGCTGCGCTGCGCAGACTTTTGTGTACCTACTTTTTAACCTCTGATACTCTTTGTACAAAAGAAAGAAACATATAAAGACAAAAAAACACACACAAAAAAGCATCAATGTGATTGGCTCACTGGCAGTCAGCCCTGTGATTGTGAAGACTGTTAAGTGTTTCAGTGATGTGATGTCCTCTGTGGCTATACAGCAGATTTGAACTTTTACAGTTTCAGTCCACACACACACATACACACACACACACACACACACACTGACACCCATGCATACACACACACACACACGCACCCTTATCATGTACGTAGACATAAGTACCGTATGGATTGTGGTAGGGGCATTTTTGATTTCTCTGTAAATAGCTTTTGATGTGAATATTAAGATGTTCTTTCTTATGATCATCTTTGTTCATTGCAAACTGTGTTGTGTGTGTCTGGGTGTATGGAAATATGTGTGCAAGGAAGACATTTGTTATATCTTCAGTGTTTGTTTCACAACAAATGATCTTTTTAAATATGTATGAGCACACACACACACATATTTTAAATGGAGGGGTCTCTCTTTCTCATTCTCTATCTTTCCCCCCTAATCTTTCTACCTCTTTAAATCATTCTGTTGTTTTCTTCTTTACTGTCTCTCTATCCCTCTCTCCTCAACCTTCCTGCCTTGTCTGCTCTGCTCCATTCCCTCGACTGTGACTTTCGCACCCCTGACTGTGCAGCAATTCCTTACACACGCACACACACACACACACACACACACAAACAAATATATTTGCGTGCATATGTCTACAAACTCTTATGTGCCCATGTGCTGTTGCCCACACCCTTCCAGACTCACACACATATGCAGATACACTCACATGTGACCGCATGTGAGAAGACACCCTGTCACGCCCTCTATATGCATGCGAAAACATGCTTGGACGTCCATGCGAGGTATATGTTTCTGTAATTGCTTGTTTAACGTTACTGTCTCAGCTTTAAATCATTAGTCAATGCACTGTATGTACTCTGTCAGTCCTAGCATGGGAGTGTGCGTGTGTGTGTGTGTGTGCATGCATGTGTCCTTAGTTGCGTGACTACAGGTGTGTGTGTGTGTGTGTGTGTGTGTGTGTGTGTGTGTGTGTGTGTGTGTTTGTGTGTGTGTGTGTGTGTGTGTGTGTGTGTTCGTATTCTCTCATTCTTTGAGACATTAACAACCACACAGACACAAACACACACACACATTGCTCTGGTGTGGATGTCAGATGTGGTGGTTAATAATTGATCGACTGCAGAGGTGAATCACTGTTAATATGATAGTGAAGATTGCATCTGTTTCCCCCATTCACTCCACAAACAGCCCTGCAATGCGAGTAACCTTCACAGTAGCACATTTATCAGTGAATAAATGTCTACACCTTTGCATTTGATGAATACATTGTATCATACATATGAAATGTATTCATTCTGCATCTGAGTGCACCCTGAAAACACATCTCCCAAAGAGAGATGAGACTGGAAGTTACTGGAGAGAGGTGCGAGAGACTGTTGGAGGTTTTTTTGGGGATGTTATGGACAGCATGACCAAGAGGCATTTGTTGCTGTGTGTGAATAAACGCTATAAATGAATGCTTTGGACTCTCATCTGACTTGTGCGCTCTCCATTAAACACAGCCAGCAGACTAGCGCCCCTCCCCCCACACACACACATTACTGCTTATAAACATGTATACTAGGCATGGGCAGTTCGCGACTGATTCGGTCAGAAAGAACGAATCCCGAAGGTGAACGACGAGAACTGATTCCCAAAACAAGAGAACTGGTTCTTTTTTAACATACAAAAATATGGTCACGTAATAAAAGATACAAACGAACAGAGCTTCATCTTCCTCGACCGTATATTGCGATTGAGTCTAAAACGTGAATGAGAGTACTACAGCAGGTAGCAACTCCGTTGCCATGGGTAAACAAATGATAGGCCTGGCTTTACTTACGTGCCTGCCTGCCAGCTCTAGAACTTGGAAGACGCCATTTGATTCATACTGCATTCCATTCAGTATATTTATGGAAAAAGGCACTTATGTGCTTAATATTAAGCTTGATATTTACATAAATGGTGTAACAGACCATATGAGATGGTGTTCTAAAGGATATTTGACTTAAGACAACCGAGACAGTGTTCTAAAGCATATTTTGACTTAAGGAACTGAAAGAACTGAAAGAACGAATCAAACAAACGATTTGTGAAGGTGAAGTGAACTGAAAGAACTGATTCCCGGAATAGAATCATTTGGCCCATGCCTAATGTATACCCACATATACGTACAATGTACCGTATATATCCACATTAAAGGCGCTCTAAGCGATGTTATGTGGTTTCTAAGCTAAAACATTTTTTGTAACATACAGCAAACATCACCTCGCCATCCGCTAGCTGCCTGTGCCCTGAATACATGCGGTCTCTGGGGACAGCCCAGGCTCTGAAAACGGCACCAAAAACAACCTGGTCCAACCTGGACCATAAAAACACGCTCTCATGCTCTCCCACTATATCATCAAACCATGTCTGGGTATATATAGCTAAATATTTCATCACCCCAGAAATAGTTCTGTCCATCAGTATTCGTTGATAGTAGCCTACACCAGTGGATTCTCTTGCTGTCATACCTGCACAGCCTGTTGCACAGATTAATTATGCATGACCTTCCAAGGTTAATCAGTGTTAATCTCATAGTGAGGGATGAATTTGTCCATTGGCTCTGTCTGAAAAACATTGGAAACACATGGCTGCATAATTGCTCACTGTGCTGTTACAGCTATTATCACACATTCTTTTTAACTCACAAATACAGCAATGTGTCTTCTGTGTCAGGACCCGGTCTGCACCAGCCCCATCACCTTCTATTCGTGTTTGTCTGTCTGTAGCAGCAGGGTGGCTGGGGACCTGATAACCTGATGGGCTGTAGGATAAGAGGGCCTGGGCTCTGCAGTTTTTTCTGGACTCTTCTCCTTTCTTCCCTCGGCATTTTGTTTGGTTTTACACATACCCTAGACACACAATGTTTGGTTTTACTCCATTGCACTGACTTTTATATTTCACCTTAATAAACATACTGTATTGTTCATATTTACGTGTAGAACTCCCTTATGGTTCTCATGACTTGAGCATGTGTGACATCTGGGACTAGCTTTGTCTGTCTTACATACTTGGAACAGATTGTTAATGGTCACTTTCTCTTGCACAGAAAGGCCTACAGACACACACAGACACACACACACACACACACACACACACACACACACACACACACACACACTCAAATGAAGAAATCCGAGCTAGATGGAATTAAATAAGCACATCCTCCGGAAGGACTACAGTCAGACCAATCAAGATTATCCCCTGAACTCAGATGTGAGACGTCTTCTCCCATGCCAGCTCGAGTCTGAGCTGAGGGAACTCACGTAAGTAACAGCCAGGTGTTGTCACCTAAGGGCTTCTACATAGGCTACTCGACGCACCCGACCGGTAGCGCGACAACGTGACGTCAAAATGACGTAGATCTTGCTGGCGCGCCAGGATTGAAGCCAGGTAGCGCACCACTCAGGGTTTGGGTGAAAAAGTAATTTGCTGTGGGGATTTTAATGCATAATTAGGGCTGCTGAGATATCCATTCCCAAGTCAAAGGAAAGATTGAACCCTGGTGGTCTGAGGAATGTAGTAAGGCTGTTAGGGACCGTAATAAAGCTTTTAAAACTTTAAAACAAACTCTAAATTTTGGAAATTTGATTAAATACAAACAGTGTCAAGCTGTAGTGAGGCGCACAGTTAAAAGTGCAAAAAGGGAGTGTTGGAAAAAGTTCTGCGATTCAATTGAAAGAACAACTCCAATTCAAAGTGTATGGAACATGATCAAGAAGATGAGAGGGAATGGGAGGGAATTTGAGTATTCAGTAATGACTAATGATCAAAGAGTTATCACAAATAGTAAAGATAAAGCAGAGGCCATAGCGAAGGCATTGGTAAAGGTGCATAGCTCAGAGAACCTTAATCATGAGGAGAAAACGGGAAGAGATATGACAGTTAAAAAATACAGATGTGTTTTATTTGAGGAGACAGGAGATGGGGAAAGTTTAAATGCTCCTTTTAACCTACAAGAACTTAATAGGGCATTAAAGAAAGTTGGAAGGTCTACCCCAGGGAGGGATATGATCTGATATGTCATGCTAGAGAATTTGACTGATAAGCGGAAGGAGGTGGTGTTGAGTTTATTTAATAGGGTGTGGTCAGAGGGAGTCATCCCAGCAGAATGGAAGCAGTCTGTTATCATTCCTATTTGGAAGCCTGGGAAAGATGCAAAATGCCTAAGTAATTACAGACCTATAGCATTAACTTCGCAAATGGGTAAAATAATGGAAAGAATGGTGAACAGACTGGTTTACTGGTTAGAAACAAGAAACCTTCTACATAGAGTGGTTTTAGGAAAGGAAGGGGGACTATGGATCCAATAGTTGCTTTGGAGGATTCAATAAGGAAAGCCCAGGTTAAAAAGGAGACAGTTTTGGCCATATTTTTTGATGTTGGAAAGGCCTATGGCATGGTATGGAGGGAAGGTCTTCTTATTAGGCTGAGGCAAATGGGAATCAGGGGAAGAATGTTCCAGTGGATTAGTAACTTCTTATCTGGTAGGCGAATTATAGTTAAAATTAATGAAGAATATAGTAATGAATATGTTGAGAATGGTGTACCTCAAGGTAGTATTATTGGTCCACTATTATTTTTGATTATGATTAATGATGTTTTTAAAAGTATAGAGAGATCATTTAATGTTGCATTGTTTGCAGATGATGGGGCTATGTGGAAGAGAGGTAGAAATGTTAACTTTATTGTGAATAAGATGCAACAGTCAGTGGACGCTGTCCAAAGATGGGCACTTCAATGGGGATTTAGAATTTCCATAGATAAGACTAAGACAGTATTTTTTACTAGGAGAAATATTCCCCAAGATTTAAAACTGAAGATATCTGGTACAGATCTAGAAAGAGTTGATTGTTTCAAATATTTAGGCCTATGGTTTGACAAGAGGCTAACCTGGTCTGTGCATATACAGAAGATGATAGAGAAATGTAATAAAGTGTTAAATGTGATGCGATGCTTGCGTGGAGTGGATTGGGGTGCAAATAGGCCAGCCTTGAGAACTATTTACATCAGCCTTATTAGGTCTGTATTCGACTATGGGTGTGTAGTTTACAGATCTGCAGCTAAGTCCCACTTAATGAAGCTAGATGTAATTCAACATAAAGCTTTGAGGTTATGCTGTGGTGCTATAAAGACTACCCCAGTTAATGCAATTCAGGTTGAGATGGGTGAAATGCCTCTGCATATTAGGAGGGATCAGTTAACACTGGTTTATTGGGCTAATCTTAGAGGGCAAAAGGAAGATCACATAAGTCAAGCTTCTTTAATCCACTGTCAAGAGAGAGATACTGTAAGTCTCAAAATCAAAGCTTTGGGTGGATTATATCTCAGAAGACAAGTGAATTGGGTCTTCATCTGCGTGTGTGTCCATCAGTATCTTATCCAACAGTTCCATTGTGGATAATGAGAAACCCTTTAATTGACTTAGACCTTTTAGAATTAAAATTGAGTGAAGAAAGTAACAGCGGTATAGTAGAATACCACATTAGAGATGTATATAGAGACAAAGTAGTGGTATTTACAGATGCATCAAAGTCAATAGAAGGTAAAGTTGGTATTGCATTTGTAATTGTTTATACAGCTGAGCTAGTAGCTATTCTTATCGCTTTGTCCTGGGTTGAGAGTAATAGACCTAGAAATGGGGTGTTAGTTGCTTCAGATTCTGTACCTGCATTGATGAGCATCCAAAGCGCTATGTCTCAGTCCAGGCAGGATATTGTTTTAGAAATTGTACAGATGATAAGTAGATTGTTAAATTCTGATATAAATGTAAGTTTTCTATGGGTACCAGCGCATTTAGGAGTGCAGGGAAATGAATTAGCTGATAAGAACACTAAGAAGGCATGCGAATCTCTTGAGGTCACCATGGATATAAATCATAGTAAATCTGAAATTAAAACCATAGTCAAATCAAAATCTAAGGATAAATGGCAAAGTGATTAGGATAATGCTAGCACTGGTAGGAAATGCTACAGTATCCAGAGGTTTGTGGGCAGTGGAAGACCAACTACTAGATCTACTCATGAAGAAAACATTACCTCAAGAATGAGGTTTGGGCATACTTTATTTCTTTTAAAAAAGCATGCTGATGGAAAGTGTAGCGTATGTGATGCCGCTGAGACTGTAGAGCATGTTGTAGAAAAATGTAATAAGTTTAACCAGGAGAGACAGCAACTCATTCAAGAGTTGGAGATAGAGAGTGAGCCTTTAAGAGTAGAAACAATTCTTCAGAAAAACTCAGGTGAAGTTTGTTTTAGAGCTTTGTTTCACTTCTTGGAAGAAACTGGTCTGATTGGAAGAATAGAGTAGCCTAATTCCTTTTCTTTCTTTATTGATTTTTTTTTTTTTTTAGCTATTATTAATATTTAAATATATCCAGACTCACACTCCATTTCAGAAGGTGGCGGTAATGCTTCCAAAAGTTGTTTGTCAACCGCCATTAAAAAGGAAAGAAGAAGAAAGAAGCGCACCACTCATTTTTTTTTTTTCAGACGAGCGCGACAAGGCGGAAACAGGAAGATGGACTAGTTCGAGGGCAAGCGAGAGTTGCAGTGTTATGTTACAGTCGTGAATTTTTAATAGTTTGCTGGATAAGTTAACAAAGTTACCAGTGAGAGTTGCAACACATGGAATTAAGAGGAAAGAATAGAAACGATTTATTTTCAAACAAAGGATATCTATTAAGGCCTGAACAAAATCTCTTTCCACTTCAGGAAATTATACAAACTCAGCCAGCTGCTAGCTAGCTAGCCAGCTAACTAAACTGTTGAAATTATTAAAATGTCCCTCGGGATGACTAAAGTATCTATCTATATATCCATCCATCTATCTATCTATCTATCTATCTACCTGTGCGCACACCATGGAAACTAGATGATAATGATGGTGGTAGTTGTGAATAGTAGCAACCAAAGTCTGAAGCACCATCATCACAGAAGCTAGCTACTAGCAGCGAATGTCTAATAAGGGGAGAACCGCCACTCTCGGGAAACTTCCGGTTTCTGAACTGGTTGCAGTTCCTTTTCTGGTTCCACATGAGGGCGCTCACGAATAAGTGCAGAATTAATGGAGGTCTATGGAGCTGTAACCCTCAAATCCACTTTTCTCGGGATATAATTTTTTGCCCAGAAATTTGAATGTTGCATGCGAAAGAGGGGACAGAGAAAATACACACCGCTGAGTATTATATTTTTTGAGTCACTTATTTGTTCTAAAAAGCCTTTCAAATGCGTCAATGACGTCATTCATTAGCAGAAAGCTAGTGTGTTGTGGGCAACAACGACCCAACCTGTAAGAAATCGAAAGAACGTAAGTACTCGTTCATTCAACTTTTGACCTATAACCCATAGTGAGCTTGCAGAAACCACAATCAAATCTTCGATTTTTCAACGACAACCAGGTGAAAGCGACAAATTTAGCCGTCTAGTTCCATAGACCCCCATTGTTTTTGCACTTATTCGTGATCGCCCCTAGCGGAACTGCAACAGATTGCAGGTACAATGGAGTTAATAGGGAGTGATCCAGCGTAAACGGGCTCTGCTACTAGTGTTTCTTACTGCAGCTTCTTCTGCTGTGTAACGTAGTTAGCGTTAATCTTTTCACAACAGCTACACCTCTGTTCAGGAGAATATTGCAACTAGTGTTGCAACCACCACACGCGAGTATAAATGGTTACGGCGCTTCTGTGACGTCACATTGTCGCGCTACAGGTCGGGTGCGTCGAGTATGTGGCGCACTTAAAGCGTTCTTCCAGAGCCCGTCTACGGAGAGCCTGGCCACTCCGTATTAAGTCCCATTGTACCGAATTGTGGTTGCAGTTCCACCAGATTTCCACTGGGGGCGATCGCCATGAGTGCAGAATGAATGGGAGTCAATGGAGCTAGACAGCTAAATTTGTCTCTTTCACCTGATTGTCGTTGACAAATCTCAGATTTGATTGTAGTTTGTATAACTTCAACATGGGTTATAGGACAAAAGTTGAATGAACGAGTACTTATGTCCTTTTGATTTCTTACAGGTTGGGTCGTTGTTGCCCATAACACGCTAGCATTGTGCTAATGAGTGACGTCATTGACACGTTTGAAAGGCTTTTTAGAACAATTAAGTGACTTTAAAAAATATAATACTCAACCAAGTGTATTTTCTTTGCCTCCCCTTTCGAATACAATATTCAAATGACTTGGAAAAAAAATTATATCCCGAGAAAAGTGGATTTTGAGGGGTACAGCTCCATAGACCTAGCCTGGTGTTACCATCCTACGAACTTCCGGCCAAAATTTGATTTCAGCCTCGCACGTAGTCTGGCCCAACCCACAGTATACGGCTCGCGTGCGGCCACGCCAATCAGCGAACAGTTGAGTGATGACACGGAACTTGCCTGCCGAGTTGCTTGTAGTCCAGCGAAGCTTGTAGTTCAACAGCATAGCAACAATGGCGACGGAGGAAGAGACGCTAGAAACTATCCGCAAAGTTGTCTCAACTCTCGAGGGCATCACGCAATTAAAGCAGGAACAAGAGGCTTGTCTTGTCAATTTTATAAATGGCAAGGACGTCTTATAACTCTCCTTCCAACTGGCTTTGGGAAAAGTTTGATTTATCAGATGGTGATAGCTAAACCTAAACGCACAAGTGTACTACATGCATCACTACTTATCATGTTTTCAAATAAACATTTGCTGCTCGTTATTCTCCCCCCTACTCTCATTTTTCTCAATTACCTTAACAAAATCAATGCAGCATAGGCCTACTTAAGGAATGGAATGTTAGCTACTAGCTACCCTACCGAGCGGGGCTCAAGGCGAGGCGGTGTGTCTTCTTGACGTGAGCTAGCCGGTTACCGAGCGGAGCTCAAGGCAAGGCTGCTGTGATTGTGCTTGACTGGGACTAGCGGTTACCGAGCTGGGCTCGAGGTAAACCGCTCCGTGTTTGTGTTTGACAGAGGCTAGCCTGCGTTGTTTTATGCCGAACAACTAGTTTAACTGAGCAAGCTCCAGGTTAAATAACACGTAGGTCGTCAGTACAATCCAACTTATCCGAGAGTGTAGTCTGAACAGCCCGTGGAGAACGAAGTAAGCTCCGACGAAGTCACCGGGCTGCGTAGAACAACAATCGTCTGATAAGCGGCGAGAAGAGATAAGAGGGAAAACTGGCGTGTGACAAGAGCTGATATAATCTCGGCGACGTGACGCTTTTGGTATACAACTCTCGGTCTGTGGCTGGCGCAAGTTAGAGATATATCCACTACGAAGAGACTGCCCTGGCGGTCAGGTAGCCTGCATACTAGCCAGCGGTCTGTTTACTACTGAGAGCAGAAGTGGGAAGCGTAAGAGCCTGAAGCAGAAGTGGGAAGCGTAAACGCCTGAACTCCGGCGCACACAGGGGGTCAAGAGCGTGCAGATTAGCTTCGGCATGTTAGCATACGCCATTTTCAAATATTGAGCATTGCATTGAAATATTGCAATATTTGCATTCAAATATTGAGCGCTGCATTGAGCATTTGGAACCAGCTCCATGCACGAAAATCCGTGTTGGGCACGAGCTGTCATGCGCGTACATGTTGGTGGGCGGGTACCTATCCGGCGGCTACAGCCAAACAGTGCGTATTTCTTGAGGAGCCTATGAGAAGACGTGCATATTGTGGTTGTTTATCCATCATATGACAAATAAAGAAAATTGTATTGATCTTGTTTAGTTGTTGTTTGTCCCGAACAAACATAGCCTAAACATGATTAAAGACAATAAATTACACAACAGCGGCATAAAAACCTGTCTCGTTACACCATGGGTCTCCAACACGTTGCTCTCAACTTATAGCCGCCCCCTTTGGAGCTTGCCAGAGGCTGAAGCACTAGGCTACTACATTAAAACACAATTATTGCCGCGAGGCATTCCAGCCTACGAATTTAATAAAAAGTAAACCATGCATAATTAAAAAAAACTCAATTTAGGCTACTTCGCTATGCAATAAGGTTTCTATTAGAGCACAGCGCACGTTCAATGAATGAAGGAAAGGCCTTGTCTCGCAATAAACAGCTGGAAATTCCAACACTTTTTCAACTACACGAAACTTTACAGTGATCATCAAATACCCTCTAGATCTAAATGCCCATCTGCGTTTGATAGCCTGGTATGCCGCTCCAAACAAAACGCATGTCTCACAATAATGTAGAAAAGGTCTGCCTCGAATAAGCCTACCTCAAATAAATACCTTTGCGCAGCCTAAGTAAATAGCAGACGCCTGACATAATTTAGGATTTACGGAAAGTATGCCATCATATGATGTTGGACGCCTGGCGATGCTCTGGCCGTCTACTGTGCCTCTGACACTGCTGCCTCATTTGGATGGTAACTCCACAGGTGAGCGCGAAGATTGGATGTCGTGGATGCGCAAGTAAACTGTTTTTTTGCTGAGTCCGCAGACAACATTCTCTTTAACGGTTACTTCACCATCTGCGGTGTACAACTCAAAGTAAAGACACATTTTAGATGAGTTGGGGACGTAATTGTCAGGCTGTGCTCAGGCTGACCGTTCTGTGCGTTATCTTCAATACTATCTTCAATAATATTGAATATCTTCAATATTATTTTCAAAACAGGGTGGCTATTGAGGGCTCTGGCTCCAGTCATTATTGTGGCTACTGGCTATTATTGGCTTGATTTGGTCATGGGCCAACGCTAGAATACGTTTAGAGCACCCGCTATGAGATGAGATCATAGACTGTAAAAATGCGCTACACTTGGCACTAAAAACCGAATAGTTTATTTATAGTTCGACTACGGATATTTCACGTCATGTTCGAATGCATATTTGCAGCAGGACAGCAGGCAGACCGCTCTTAGTTAGAGCCGCTATGTTATCCAATGAAATTAAGTTGCGCTTCAGGGCGACTCCACTCGGACTCCATGCGCGCTCCCGAGCAACTTTTTCTTCTTCTCATTATGAGGCAAGGACTTTATGTGCATTATCGCCACCCTCTTACTGGAGGACGACTCTCTTTTTACAGAATATCCAATAAAAATCGACGTTGGTCCATGCGTCATTTCCAGCTTTGTAACTTGGCGCATGGTCAGAGACGACTGGCTAGATCCGAACCCCAGTGTTCAAGATGGCGTTGACTATGAATTGGCCGGATTTACTAGCCTAGCCTCCAACATTCATTTGTATGGAGGGCGGGACTTAGTCACTCTCTCCAGTTATATATAATACCTCCATGGGCGCACAGCATACGTCATTACCAAACGTTGCTGATTGGTTAAGGGATCTCCAATGATTTTAAACCTCAAAATAAGCATCCGCCCATTACGGAGACAGATTATTATTACTTTGTTCCAGACTGTATGACGAAGAGAAACGTAGTCACAGGCGGTAAGGACCAGGCTACCATAGACCCCCATGCATTCTGCACTCGTGGACGAGCGCCCTCATGTGGAACCACAGAAGGAACTGCAACCAGTTCAGAAACCGGAAGTTTTCCGAGAGTGGCAGTTCTCCCCTTATTAGACAATAGGCTTATTCGACTTGAGGCAGATCTGACTTGGTCTGGCTTTCTACGTAAACGTGATCTTCAGAGGCTAGCCGGGAGGAGCTACAACAGAGGGCAGCTCATCACGGACAAACAGGCTACAGTCTGCCTGACGTGACTCGCAGGAGATATCGCGGAATTTTGTTGGCAATAAATACAGCAGAACTTTCATTCTCGCTCATTAAAATGAGCATGATGACTGACGAGATAAATTCTTATGATGTAGTTTAAATAAACCATTGTTGTCATACTGTACAGTTAACAGGCCTGCTTTGTAGCGCATACATTCAATATCAAGTGTTTTCCCTATATGTGTGTCCATCTATTTAACCAGTAGCAGAAAATAACAGAATATCCAAACGTTTTCAGTAGGCTAGCCTAGAATTGTTGCAGGAATCACGTATAAGACGGTATCCCTTCGATTTCTGTTTATTTTCGTATATTCCAACATAAGGAAGCACCATGAGACTCCCGTCAAAATTGTCATGAGGACATTCCTCCCAAATGGCCCTATCACGTCTTTGAACTGACGTCATGAGGGCGTGTTTTAGCTCATGCAGCTCGTGGAAGGCAACTGCAAGATCTGTCTGCAGGCTAAGACTCCCGCGATATTTTAAGGTCATGTGACATGGTGTCACGGTGGTAAGTCCCTCCCCGGCTGACAGAAGTCGGACAGAATTTCTAACCAGCAAGCATTGCGTCCATCCCAGTATGCATTGTGTTCAACCCAGCATGCATCACATCAAGTCAGATCTGCCTCAAGTCGAACATGCCTATTTATACTCGCGCGTGGTGGTTGCGACGCTAGTTGCAATATTCTCCTGAACAGAGGTGTCGCTGTTGTGAAAAGATCAAAGATAACTACGTTACACAGCAGAAGATGCAGTAAGAAACACTAGTAGCTAGCTTCTGTGATGATGGTGCTTCAGACTTTGGTTGCTACTATTCACAACTACCAACATCATTATCATCTAGTTTCCAAGGTGTGTGCACAGGTAGATAGATAGATAGATAGATATAAAACTGACACAGTGCCCACACAGAGCTGCTGTGCCATGTCTGATGTTTCAGTCAAACGGGAACCAGGGAGCCGAGATGAAACCACACATAAACACCCACAGAGAAACATTCAGCAATCTTCCCAAAAAAGTCTATATTTTTGTAGTGGGAGGAATAGCATTAACTGGCTATTAGCTGTCTTCTAGTCGCTTGTAAAGACATTGCAACAGAGAGTGATGACTGCTAAACGGCCGCAGTGCCACTGATGAAAAGCTGACACGGCACCCACAAATCTGACACAAGTGGCACAGTGAGATGATGTGTTGAATGCCTTGATTAGAGGCTCGTTTGTCCTCTCTCTCTGTAAGAGATTTGCTCTTACATTCCATTTTATCCATACCAACGTTACCTTGCTTCAGTAGACCTCCATGTCTCTCAGCCCTAATGAGAATGAGTCACATTTGTGTAGTTGGGACTCTTGCCTTTTATTGGCTGTGGACTGGCTGAGGTCAGAGGTTCAGTGACAGAGGTAGCGGAGGAGAGAGGAGAGAAACAGTAGTGGGGTGGTGGTGGCTGCCAGTGGTTTAGGTGGACGGTGCTGCTGGCAAATGCCACATTAGGAGGATAAAGGTAGAAGAGGCAGTGGCCTCAGGTCGAATCCTGGTCAATGGGATGGCAATTGAGAAAATGGGCTAATGATTTCAGGTATATCCCACGCTCGGGGGTGGGGGGGATGTATTATGTAAAGAGCTAAAAGAGCATGGAGGTATTACTGGGGTTAATTTCCCCCTGTGCATGTACTGCATATGCTTGTGTGTGTGGGGGTGAGGGTGTGAGAGAGAAATGGGGGTAGGGGTATAAACCCCTCTCTCTCTCTAAGTATTGTAATGTTGAAGATGTGCACTGTATGCGAGGAGGTGATGCTCTTCTCATTGACAGACAGGCACAGACATCCAAATGGTTGGACAGGAGTGTGAACATGTATACCCAGTTGTCTTGACAGTCACTCCAGTGGTGTTATGGTAATAAGAATGACTTATGCCAAAACATGTGACTACGCTATAGTCGATATGGTGAGTGAATGAGTTTGAGTGTGTGCTCAAAAGGTAAGGTGTGTGCATGTGTGCATGTGTGTGTGTGTCGTCTGTGTGCGTGTGTGTGTGTGTGCGTAAAGCGATCCTGTCACTATGAATAATGGAATGTGGCGAGGGCAACTCCTCTCCCCAGCTTTCTCCCTGGGTCACATGACGCGGCGGCAGTAATTTTTCATGAGCCCCCTCCTCCTCCCTTCGCCATTGCCTGTCCGCTGTCCCCAAGACCCAGGGGAGAGGAGGCGCCGCCGCCCGCGCTGGGCCCTGCCTCCGCCCGAGGAGCCCGGGCCGTCCCAGAGTTGCGGCCAGACGCGTCACCCTACACCTCACAGACGGCGAGGAAACACTTAAACCGCACACACACACACAGATGGAATAAATAAAAGATGCCCACAAAAGAGAAAAAACGGCCCAGTTTGGAGGAAACCGAAGAGCCAGGTGACGAATTGAAAGAGAAGGAGACGAAGGCGAAAGGAAAGAGCAAGGCAGTTACCCACACCTCAGACGGGGAGACGGACAGGGGCACGAGCAAGAGCCACCCGGAGAAAAAGAAAAAGAAGGGCGAGAGTGAGGAAAAGAAGAAAAAAGCAAAGAAAAAGAAAAAAGAAGAAGAGGAGGATGAAGGGGAAGACGTAGAGCTCGAGGATGAGGAGAACAACAATGAGCCCAAACGAAAAGAAAAGAAAAAGGACAAAACAGTTGAGGAGGACGATGGGAACGAGGGAGTGAGAGAGGAGAAAAAGAAAAAGAAGAAAAGCGCCAGCGCAGGGAAGAAAGAAAGGGAGAAAATGGGCTCAAAGGACAAAAAAAAAAAGAAGAAGGCCTCAGAGGATGAGCCCACCGAAGAACAAGAGGAAGAGGAGGAGGGCAACAAGAAGAAGAAGAAAGGCAAGAAGGGGAAGAAGGGATCAGACAGCGATGAGGACAAAAAGGGAAAGAAGGGAAAGAAAAACAAAGTAAAGCTCCCAGATTATTATGAGACCTACCACAACCAACTTCTCAACTACCAGTCGGAGTCCTCAGATGACTATGAGGATGAGTATTACCGCAAGAAAGGTAAGGAGATGAAGTACAACATGGTGCGGCTGATGCTCCAATGATGTCTGAAAGTGTGTAAGAGTGGCATTGAATTTGTGATTACAGAAACAATCAAAAATCAGTTTTACCTTACTGAGAAAAAATATTCCTTTTTTGAATAACTTGCTACCCCAGGAAATCCTATTCAAAAGTCTGGACACTGCTTTACGCATGCTGATTTTAATTGGCTTGTGACCTCTGGGTGGCTACGAATGGCTGAGAATAGCAAGCCTCCCCCTCAATTTGCTGTTAAAATGCTTAAATTAAATGAAACAGAGTAGACTGAACTGCAGTTGCAATCAGAAGTGGTTATCTGGAGGGTTAGTATTCTCATTACTCTGAACGGTATCAGTATTTTAGGCTTGATGTGAGCTGTAGATCAGCTTCACCAAGAGTGGCAGCCATTTTGGAATCCATTCATTTCAGCCACATATGCATTAAATGATTGATTAAGGGGACTTAAATCCTTCCAGGGCAAAATCCTTCCAGGAAAAAGCCAAAAGCACAGCCATTTGTTAGATTTTTTCCCACATTATTGAGGGTCTCTTCAACACAGGATAGAACCATAGTAGAAGATTAATTTCACTTGATTACCTCTGGGATTTGATCCAATTGGACAAACCTTGTTTAGTGGTCTGCTGTGCCAAAGTTGGGAAGACTGGTCAAGTTCCATAGATGACAATAAGTGTGTAGATGTGAGATGCCAAATTCGGGAGGAACAGCGATATGCATAGATTTAGCTATCGTATTTAGCTATTCAGGCCACTTAGTGTAATCTTAAGTGGAGTGGGTGTAGTTGGAATTAATTCACTATACTTAAGTGAATGGAATCCCATAGTGAATTGCACTCTACTAAGGAGGCACTTCTACACAGGGGAAACCCAACCACCACTAAAGCACATGAGAGGGGTCTATTCACCATTCTGGGGGCATTCAATTGTCAACCTTCAAAAAAAGACATCTGTTATTCAGTGAAGTAGCTGAATGTCTCTGTATATCTCAGTTGATAGTTTTAGGGTGCAGGATGTTAGCAAAGTAGTGGAAGCCAGTAAGTTGCTATTGCTTGCTTCAGTAAAATGTTAGCTGCTTTAGACTGGATGTTTTGCAAAGATTCTCTAACTCCTTGATGACATTTAGTTAAAGCACTATACCTACTTAATAACATCTTACTCACAAGGGGGTACTTGATTCAATGTTTTCACATTTCTGTGCATCTTTCAGTTTACCAGGCAGCTGAAACCGCTTATTCATGCTCTCTGACTGGCTCAGTCTTTCTCTCTGTGCCTAGTTTATGAGGTAGTGACAGTAACAGGTGACGTGAAAGGAGCAGGAACTGATGCTAACGTGTTTGTCACCCTCTTTGGAGAATACGGTGTCACTCCCAAAGTTCACCTGGCCAGCAAGTAAGTTTGTTTTTCACACTATCCATCCATAAAAGTCCTTCTTTTTCGTCAATGAGTCCACTGGACGTCTATTCATTGATTCATGTAATAGTGTCAATGAGTGTTCTTTTGGTAGGCTATTTGGATGATATACTAATGGTTAATCATTAATTGGCAAACACCTAGTTCAATGAATAAATTGTTAAATGACCTAAAGGTGGAATATGGCGTTGACAAACATTCTTCTCGATCAACATAAATATTCAGTCCTTCAGGATATTAGGGTAGGCCTACATTATCTTTTCATGGTGTCTGAGACATATCCTATTTTCATATGATACATATTTCAGCATTTTGATATAGCTCCAGTAATTGATCGGGGGGAAATCAAGAATTGGTGATTCCAGTGAAATGAGCTCATATAGTATATTACACATATTGTAGGAGTCATTCTAAAATATTCATGCTTTTTCAGACATTCACTATGCCAGGAGTTACTAGTGGTGGTGTGGCAGGTGAGCCCTGTAGCATCAATTTCACCAAAAGGTCCAATAATCCCTTTCTTCTATAGATTTTCTACTGGACTTATTAACAACTCTTGGGAAGTGGTTAGGTCATTGAACTACATGGCTGTTCTAAGTTACAACAAATCCATGTACATAAAAATACGGTGGACACACCCAGATAACAGACTGACTCAGGAACATCCTTAGCTCCAATCAGTCTCAGATACAAGACTGCTTTTGCTGTTATACATGTATATGCTGTTAGGCATTCTAAATTGTGAGAGCTGTCGGGGAATGGTATCACCCATGACATTTATGGTCTAGTTATGACACTCCAGGATAAAAACAAAATAGGAAAAAACCCTAAGAGAACACACACTCAAACAGAGATTGATATACATGTATCTTAAACAAATGCCTAATGTGTTGGCAAATTGCTCACATTGGGGTTATCCTGATTAAGTCAGTCTGCCGAAACGTCGGTTAATAGTTTAAAGAGAAAGGAGTGTATGGCTACTCTTCACTGGTTTAGTCTTATAACGGGATTCAAGCTTTTTTCATCAGGCAGGTCTCCTTTTATAAATATCACACAAATGGAGGCTCATTAAGAAAGAAACAAAGTAGGCTCATTAAAAATGGGATGTAATGTGATACATCTTCTTAAGGCCTTGCATATAAAAGAGGAAAATATTGTTCTATATGATTCTACTGAGATAATGACGGATGATATCTAGTGGTTAGGCATCAAAAGCACAATAAATCCAGTATGCAGGTGGCCGTATATTTGTGGCCTATTTGTACTTCTATCTGTGTTGCTATTGTTGCACTCCTCCACAACTAGTTTTTCATCCCTGTGTCTTATGGAGGCGATAAGAGAGAGAAGTGTCAATCAAGAACCATGAATATTTATGAGACATGCTCACACGCACTCCATCCTGTCCAAAGAGGCCGGGGAGAATTCATCCCACAGAATAAGAGGGACATGTATCAGTTATACTGAAATTTAATACAGACTATTTGGAACAAATTGATGCATTGGAGAGATACTTGAAAGCTGATGAATACCAGAGAGCGCGCACACACACACACACACACACTCTACTGATTGAATCTGGAACGAATACTCTGGCATAACAATTATTGTTGCCATAGTGATGTTAATCTTTGATTTCTACCCCCCTCCCCTTGCCCTCTCCTCTCCAGCACTGAAAAGAGGTACCCCACTAAAGTATTACACACACACACAAGCATGTATGTATGCAGGCATACATGAATGTACATTTACATACCAACACACAGACTTTCTCTCTCTTTCTCTCTCTCACACACACACAAACAATAAACACAAGCTGAAACACTATCCCATACACTTTCACACACAGACACGTACACAAATCCTGAGAAACTCTCATGTCTCTCTGTCTTCCGAGTATGACACTGTATGCAAGGACAGCCACATTTAACCATGGCACTGGTTACATAGGCATAGATGTTTGAATATTGCGCACAAAGACACACACATACACACACACACACACCATCCATAACAGGAGAACTGACACAACATAATGTTAAATTCAAAACATGGCGTGAAATGTGACAAACAAAACATCAAGCGTGCCATTTATAAATGCTGTGCTGCATTCTTCCATACAGTCAAATGCTGGACAGCCACTTGGTAGTAAGGATCAAATGTCACATGACATGATTAGCCACCAACAAAGGGCCGTCATGTGATGTTGCCATATGATACCTTACACACAGACACATAATGTAGTCATGGTCATATAATAGAATCAATCACAATGATGAGGTAAACCATTATGATTTTATTTGGCCACAGCCAAGAACACAACCATCAATCATCTGAGTTAAGATTCAGATGGAAAAACTGACCGAATCACGGTGCAGGATTCAGTCAGTCATGATGACTCATGATGGAGTCAAATGGATCTGAATCTTCTCAGAGGCTCAGGGGCTGTCCTGTATGGAATCATCTCATGTGTTGCATCATGACGGAAGGTGTCAGTGGTCGGGATCCTGGTGGAGACTGGACAGAGAAGCGGTCAGAATGCAACATTTTGGAAATAGAATGGAATTTGATAGGCAACTGTCTGAATTGCATTAATTTCCAAAGTTTGCTTGTTGGTCAAGTTTTTTGTTTTGGAAATGTGTCAGAATGTTTGTTTGAAACTGTGAATGAACAAGAGATAAGATATATCTGCATAATGTATTTGAGTTTATGTTTTGAAAAAGGATTTTTAAAAGGAATTTTTAAAAGATTTAAGGATTCGAATGACTAATGACTTTTTACATTTTGATTGTGAAGATGCCTTTGTATATGTTGGGTCTAGAGACAGAAAAAGCTGCACTATATGGAAGTACAGCATGAAATTGCACACACACATACTGTAGAAACAGAAAAGCCACACACATGCATGTGCACGCATGCGTGGACAAGCACAATAAAATATGCATACAAATAGATAGATGAGTTGGCTGGGAGTTGTTGATATTGACTAATGATGATGTGACACCATGACACCATGTCTTAATTTAGAACCAGACATGAGAACAGGCAGAATATCTGGCTCAGTCTCTCATGTGGGTTTTGTTTCTTCCCTGCAGAAATCGATCGGCATTTGAGAAAAATAAAACCGATGTATTTCGAATAAAGACACACAATGTGGGGACTATACAGAAACTAAGGTACTCTCTCTCTCTCTAACACACAGTCACACACACACACACGCACGCACACACACACACATATGTGGATGTGGATGCCTGGACACGGCCATACACACAAAAACATCACTAGTGCTTGAAAAACACTATGTATATACTATCATACAATTCACTAGTGTGTGTATATTTTATTATGTAAATGTGAAATGGGCATGTGTATTTTTCGTATCCATGTCTTTGCTTGTGTGTGTGTGTGTCAGAATTGAGCATGACAACACAGGCATGAATGCAGGCTGGTTCCTGGACCGTGTGGTGTTGACGGACATGAGTCGGCCACATCTACGCTTCTTCTTCTGCTGTAACAACTGGCTGAGCCGGGAGGACGGTGACGGGCTCACCTACAGAGATCTGCTGGGCAGTCTCAACCCTATGGATTTGCCCAAACGTATGCCACAACACAGCATTCACACCACAACACAACCAGCAGTCATAAATACTGTACCTACACCATATATCCTTATGCTATTGTGCATTTACACAGACATGTCTAGATTTCAAATGTTTTCAACACATTCCTTACAAATACACATATTTAACACTCCAAACATTCATAAAGCAGATTGCTTTCATACCAAACTTGAGCATTCAGTCATCTTTGAAAGTATAAGATAATGATATGAGTTCATGAATGGGGATAAAGACAAATAGTGTAATCTTACTCCAAAGTTCTTACTGCAAGAGCTAATGGAGGACTGAAAGTGCATAAGCCAACAGCTGCTGGGATAAGTTTACCTGTCTTCCCATTTCCACACATATGCATGGCCACTATACCTTAGGACACAAAAGCTTCGTTAATCCCTGTGGTGGCAGGTTACAGGGACATCCCTGCGGTCACTCAATGTGACTTGACATGCACACCGCACACTTGCACATGCACAGCTTATAAATGTCTTGTTTTGGTGAGATAAACATTTTGCAAGGAAATGGCAGAGTGTACAAACTGTGTGTGCAGGCTTTATGTCTATGTTTCAGTTTATGAGTGTCAGTTTATCTTTTGTCGTTTTTACTTTGTCTTCATTTAAGATTTGGATGTGCATTTACTTCACTTCATCCAACTACATGTCACCCCTGGAGGATATCTAAATATGTTTTACGTCCACATAATACAATATTGAGTTTGGATGTGTTGTATGTAGGCTACACAGTATTATTATCGCCGCTACTTCCTAAATTTCTGGTCAACGATACCCGGGACACCGAAACACCGGGGCACATGAAATTTGGTGGGCATATAGCCCCACTAGACTTTTACGGGAAAATTTAGTTTGGTCCCCGGGGGCCAAACAAGTATTGGCGTTACGTAGTTTGTCCACCAGATGGTGCAGCAAGACAGAGCCGTATTATGGCTGCTTGCTTGATGTTAGATCCATAGGTAAAATAATGTTAACGTTTGCATAAGTTGAGTGATGGAGGCTAGTTTGTTGGTGTAGTTGTGAAACATAAATGCAGTTATACCGAGCAAATTGATAACAGCACTCTTTCGTCATCCCATTATGTTCTGACCATATTGACACAAGCAGGTTAGTTAGCCACAACCCTAATGTTTGCGATGGTTTGCTAATGTCTACGATGCACCCTAAACATCAGGCTAGGATATTTCTGCTTGCTAATTAGGGTTTTTGGCTGTTGACTCGCTCACAGTCCTTGGTGGCCCTGTCAGCTGCTTTGTAAAATATTGCATTAAGACCACAAAAAGTCTACACGAAATAAATGTGACACTCACTAGACTACGTGCAGTGCCAACTTTGACGTTGTTTGGATTAGTAGGCCTAATGCATGTATGTTAAATATATCAGTAAAAGCAGCACACATCGGCTTTCTCCGCTCTACTACCCCTCTTACACAGCACAGCGCAAGACCAGGGTTTTAGCAGCGCTGAATCAATCATCACGGTCAAAATGAAAGATGTTTGGATGATTATCATGTCCGACATCAACAATTAAGGCTCCCTATATGCAGTTTGCTTGCATAAAATGATACTGCGGACTTTGCAACAACACGCCAACAAACACGGGTATGCAGTGTCTATTAAAAACAACGAAAAAATGATGGGTAAGGCTATTTGCACCCCTGGTACAATTAGCAGTGTATGCTATTCGTACCCTGGTGCAATTAGAAGTGAATTCTATTCGAACCCCGGTGCACACAGCAATGTGTTCTATTAATACCCCGTCTGGTACAAATATCAATGTATGCTATTTGTACCCTGGTGCATACAGCAATGTTTTCTGTTAATACCCTGTCTAGTACAAATATCAGTGTATGCTATTTGCACCCCTGGGCATTTACTCTGGCATATTGATCACACAATGTAATTAAAAAAAAACGAGCAACATGTTTTTGTTGTTGTCGTCACAGGGTGTGAATAGTTCAGCTGCTAGCTCAGGCTATTTTGGACAAACGTCAATTCTGACTGAAGGTCACAAATTAAAATATGCTAATGGTTCCGAATTTAAAGGACCAGTATGTAGGAAATATGTAAGGGATAGTGTATAGAACGCCGGTCATTATTGAGAAAATAAGTCCCGACGGGGCGAACCGGCGCATCTGGGTCTTGCTTCGCCCTGAAGGGACTTATTTTTCCAATAATGTCTGACGCAGAGCTGGCCATATTTCTCCTCGACAGGTAGGCTAAACTTCATCTGCATCGCTAACTTCAGCTAAATATGTTATGTTGGTTAGAGAGATATTTTTTGTTTTCATTGTTTCCGTAATGTGTAGCTGGGTCATGGTTGGAGAAACATTAAAGCAGCTGCAGGTTAACTAACGTTAGCTAAAGGGTCCTACATACTCGCCGCTCCCGACCGGTAGCGCGACAATGTGACGTCAAAATTGCATCATTTCTTCTGTCGCACGAGAAATTTCAGCCTTGCGCAGGCAGGTTGTGCACAGGAGATTTTTTTCAGATGCGCGCGACAAGCAGGATGAGCTTGAAGCCAAGATCAGGGAGCATGCATGCCTCTATACAGACATCAACCACATTCAGGCATTTTTGCCTAGCCCACATCTTGAATAAACATGTTGTTTGAATTGTCAGTTTGAGAAGAGAGGGAAATTAACCTGGCTAGGTTACCAGCGAGAGTTTGTGATTCTTAAATAGTTTACTGGATAAGTTAATGAAGCTACCAGAGAGAGAGTAACACATGGAATTAAGAGGAAAGAATAGAAACAATTTATTTTCAACCAAAGCATATCTACTAAGACCTGAACAAAATATCTTTCCACTTTAGGAAATTACTCAAACTCAGCCAGCTGCTAGCTAGCTAGCCAGCTAACTAAAATGTTTAAAAAAATTATTAAAATTTCCCTCGGGATGACTAAAGTATCTATCTATATATCCATCTATCTACTGTATCTACCTGCACACACCTTGGAAACTAGATGATAATGATGATGGTAGTTGTGAATAGCAGCAACCAAAGTCTGAAGTACCATCACAGTACCAAAGATAATTAATGCGTAGCAAGATGGGTCTTCCTAGTTCATGTCTATGAGGGCAAAGTGGAGTTCAGTCAGAGACGGGCTCTGGTTCAGTCCCCGCCTGCACAGGGGCGTGTCACTGACGTATGACTGACGTTTGAACGCCTCGGTTCCACGCCAGACAGAAGCCGGAGTACAAAACAAACTTGGTGTACACCTTCATTAATGTTTTGACTGACTGGAGAAAATCAACATCAACATACTGTCACGACATTCTCCTGAAATGGGGAGGAGGGTTTGGAGATCATGATACCGTGTCCGAAATGTGCATCCATTGCTCAGAAAAATAAGGCTTTGACAAATTCTGGGAAATTCTTGGATTCTGCCATAGACCTCAATGTTATAAAGGGAGCCCGATCACTGCATAAATGGGGGATAGTGGCACCCCCTCCTGCGGGGCGTGTACTACTGCTACCCTATTTGCATACATTTCCAGGGACAGGAAATGGCCTCTCAGGAAGTATCTTCGTAATCAACCATCTTTGACAGTACTGCCATTGACGCCAATGCTTCTGACAGCTTCTTCTACTGTGTAACGTAGTTAGCGTTAGCCTTTTCACAACAGCGACACCTCTGTTCAGGAGAATATTGCAACTAGTGTCGCGACCACCACGGGCGAGTATAAATGGTTACGGCGCTCCCGTGACCTCACATTGTACTACAAGTCGGGAACGGCGAGTATGTAGGACGCTTAAGTCTTCATTACAACTGGCAACCCACAAGAGCATCGTGTCTGGGTAGTCTTGAGAACGTTCACCAGTGTTTTGATTTTGGCCTACAGAACGTTCGGTAACAATCCTACAAACCGCTCCTTTAAAGCTGCAGTTGGCAAGTCTGACAGATTGAGGGGACCTAGCCACAATTTTTAATGTTTTCAACTCTCATGCCCCTCCTCCACTACCACCGAGCACCCTCTCATCGAGTTTGTGCTCGTCAGTGCGCACCAGATGTGATTGACAGTCAGATCTCACACAGCCCTGCTCTGATTGGACC
Organism: Alosa sapidissima; assembly: GCF_018492685.1. Classification (NCBI taxonomy): domain Eukaryota; kingdom Metazoa; phylum Chordata; class Actinopteri; order Clupeiformes; family Clupeidae; genus Alosa; species Alosa sapidissima. Next base: position 30,305,887 of record NC_055969.1, read on the forward strand.
AGAAGAACCGGGAGCTGTGGATTTTTGCAAAACAAATAACAGGCTCTAGATGGAGGTAGAAGTGCAGGTTTTTTTTCTAAAACCGGCTGATTTATGTTGTTCTGTTGGAGCATAGTGTCGGTTTCAGTGAATATGATCAAACAAATATTGCCAACTGCAGCTTTAAGGACATTTCAGAATGCCACAAAGCTACAGACAACGATTGGCAGACTGAGCGAGATGTGATGTCACTTATGCTGCCTACCAGAGACTGTTTTTAAGTCACATCGTTGCGAATTTCAATTTCATATGATGATGCATCATTCGACAAAATGGTTTGTCTTCTCTATCATAGTTATTCAATAAGCTTAACAATAAACATATAGCCTTAACTCAAAATTGCTAGGCTTATCATTTTGATCTAATATGTAAGGGATATGGGTTTTCTAAAGCAATAGCATGTTTGAACGGGCACTGTAGGTGTAAACTGCTCACAATGTAGTTTATGGCAATGTGGTTATCACAGAACAAAGACCTATTTTATTCTTATTCCTTCTATTTTATACAATCTTTTATTTCTTAAACAAATTACTGTATATGAAGAGCATTTCATTATGAATCTAGATAGTTAGGCCTATTCAAATACATAATGCCCCACCTTGATTACAACCTTGTCATGGGAGAACATTTTTACATGTTAAAATTTTTATTAAAAATGACTATCGGCCGATATATCGGTTATCAGTTTTTGAATAACTCAAATATCGAAATCGGTAGGTTATCAGCCTTCAAAATCCCATATTGGTCAGGCTCAATAGGAGATTGAGACAAATTGACATACACACACCAAATGCGCACACACACATATCCACACAATTAACGCGCGCAAGCACAAAGGAGCACACTCACACCGCACGCACATACAAACGTACGCAAAAGTTGCAAGAGTAGGGGGTGGAGTAGGAGATGGAGACAAATTGTCAAGCGTGACTAGCGGGAGAGGATGAACAGGACCGAGTGGCGGTCATATTTTGTACCAATTTGCGGTACATCTAGTTTGTGTTTGAGTGCAAATGTGTTCTTTCTTGCAGTGAACAAATACATGTTGAGTGTATTTACAGCGGATGTTAAGGGCAGCGGAACAGATGCTGATGTGTTTCTTAACATCTTTGGAGCGAAAGGAGACTTAGGTGTGTGTGTGTGTGTGTTTTTTTTCAAATAATGCAACCTATTGTATTTTCTACAGAGTATTTATTTTCAGCATGTGTGTATGATGTACAGTGTGTAAGTATGTCATGTATATGTATGTATGTATGTACGTACTTTATGTATGTAGCAATATTTGTGCATGTTTATATGTTTAGGTGATCGTAGGCTGGACAGTAAAGATAAAGATAACTTTGAGAGGGCAGCTGAAGACAAGTTCATTGTTGAGGCTCCAAATCTGGGTCGTATACAGAAGATCACCATTGGACACAACAACAAGGGAGGCTCAGCTGGGTGGTGCTGTGATAAGGTATGCACGCACGCACACTATTATATCAGACACATGGCACTCATGGCAAGTTTCAAGTCAACCAAAAATTTGGCTGAAGTCACTTCCTGTTTGGCAGCTTCGTCACCAATTTCGATTGGCTGTGCAGGGCGAATGTTTTTTTTAAATACACTCATACACACTATACTATAACTCAATCATGGCTCACAAACAGTATATGTTCAGTACTGAAATAAGCTGCTGAGAGGAAATGACGTAAATCCAGAGATGCCAATTATGCCAAGTAACTACCAGTCTTTGCTATCTTCTTTTGCATCCACACTTGCAAAAAAGAGCAAGATTGACGGTAGAAAACTTTTTTCTACTTTCAAGTCTGCTCAATTCTACACTACCGCCACCATCTACTTCACTGTCTACTCTGCTCAATCCTACACTACCGTCATCATCTACTTCACTACTACACTAAGTTGCTTATATAAGTTCCCAGGTTGATGAGGCTTTAAAGAGGGCTTTGCCTTGTGTTGACATGGTGGCATCATTGGACTATTTCTCTCGTCTTGATGAAGAAGAGGTTTCTCTACTGCTTTAGCGAAGTCGTCCAGCAACATGCCCTTTAGATCCTGTCCCGTCTACTCTTCTGCAGTCTATCTGCTGTTCTGCTGGCGGTCACACATGTGTTTAATACTTCACCCAGTTCTGGAATAGTTCCTAACTTTTTAAAAGGATATTCCACCATTTGGGGAATTACACTCATTTTCCACCTTCCCTTGAGTTAAACAATTGATTTTTTACCTTTCTCCAGTTCATCCAGCCGTTCTCTGTGTCTGGCGATACCACTTTTAGCTCTAGCCTAGCATAGATCATTGAATCTGACCATTAGCGTCTCACCTGCTAGCATCATGTTTAAAAATGACTAAGATTTCCGGTAATTTTCCTATTTAAAACTTGTCTCCTCTCAAGTTAGAAAGTGTAATAAGACAAACGAGAAATTAAACGTGGAGATTTTCTAGGCTGATTTGACATGGAACTATCTCTCTCTACTACTCTCATTGCAGTGTATTAATCAAGGAACACCATGGGCGCAGCAGCACAATGATATCATGCAGCACCTGAAAATAGTCCCCGTAGGCTAAAGGCCCATTCACACCAAGAACGATAATGATAACTATAAAAAAAATATTGTTCTCGTTAATATGAATGACCACGTTCACACATAAACTATAACGATAACGACATGAAGAACGATATTGTTGGGGATCACTTTCAGATCGATTTTCAGAACGATAAAAAGCTAATAGCCAATCAGAACCCATCGAATTTTAACCGTCACATTCATTAACACATGGAGAGACTTTGTTTATTGCTGTTCAGTGTGAACGCTTTTATCGTTATGGTTATAGATAACGTTATCGTGTTTGGTGTGAATAGGCCTTTACTTCCAGCAACAAGGTTGAGCTGCAGCAGACAAATAGAGCATCACAGTCCTGCCCACAGCCGAAAAGCCGTTAGGTGCCGGAAGTAAGTTTCCCATTAATTTGTCCCATTGACGTTTTGGAAAAATCCGTATCTAAAGAGTTTTAGAGCATGTCTTAGGCTAACCAGCTACGGCGTAACTCATAAGCATACAACATATCATTTCGAGTGAAAAAACGAAGAGAAAATCAGAAAAAAGTCAAAGGTACAAGACTGTACATACTTTTATTTTCGAGCGAAGGAACTACTCATCCCATAAACCACCGCGCCTCACTGAATAATATATAAGCAGCACGAACCAGCGCGAAATGCCATTTCAACAATTTCCAACCGGCGACAGCACGCGAACCCTTTCCTCCAAACAGCGATTTTTATATAGTGAATGTGCAGTTATTTCAGGAGTAATTGTGTAAATAATAGTGTTTTGATATTGAATTTTATATTTATCATTGTGTATTTTATATTGTGTGTGTGTGTGAAAGCGGTTAACGTTAGGAACATGGTGCAGTGCTTTGTACCTGACTGTCATCACTGCTCAGTCGGGCAGATGCATGGACCGGTGCATGGTCTGCTTTTGGACCACCATATTCAGTTTATTAACTTGCTTTGAATTATTACACAAAATGTTCATTAAATGCACTAAGAAGTATTCCTAGGTTAATGATTGATATGAATCATACAGTATGAAGGCTACAGTAGCCTAGCTAATGTTAACTAGCAGCATTAACGTTACCAACCTCCCTGCGAAACTCACAACTTTGTAGGTCTTGTCCCTCATGCTGGCCCTTACAAAACCCACAAGCTGACTCTCAGACACACAACAGTCAATAATGTGACCCGATTTAAAGTGTCTTTTTATAGTTATCACTCGATTGGATGTAATGACATGCAATGTCGGAAATGCTAAAGGTTAGCCTGTCGGCTACCTGAAAAGTTTGAGTGTTTAAACTAACATTTACAGTGGTCTACTGTATTTGATAGTGTATTGGCCCTGACTAAGTTCGTGTGATTTATAAACCACAATCCTTGTTGATACAAGTACCTAGCCTGATGTAGTCATATTTAATTCTAGTCAGAATATGAGTCTGATACTGCTCCATTGGGACGTAATTATGGGGCGTGTTTCAACTGATACAGGGGGGGAATGCCTCTGCACTCAATTGGATAGACCTAACCAATCAGAGCAACGAAATAGCTTACCGTGAGGTGAAGGAAGAAAACACACGAACGATCCTTCTCCACAAATGCCTTAACATTGTTTTCTGGTCTTTTGTAAAAGTTAGTGTCAATAACTCCTACAACACTCATTAGCGAAATCTAAGATAGGCCTATGTAGGAGGGTAGTTATCACTGTTGAACACTGATATGCTACAAACATGTTAAACAAGCTGGGAAAAGCTGTCGCAAATCCCTCGAACAGGTGGTCAATCAGAGATTTCAAACGAACGAGGGAACATGTCGCAATGCAACAGCGCTGTTTTCCCTTGATGAAAGTGTTTTCCCACATCTCAACTTTGGCCAAAGATTTCAGAAATAATTATTTTCATTGATAAAACCTCATTAAATAATATGCATTTTCCATATGGGGTCTTAAAAGCCATGTATCCTTCTAGCCACAGCGTTTTTGTTTCAAACATAAGCCTAATCTAAGCGTGCTCAGATGACGTGATAGACTAGGCGCTGTTGCTCACCTGTCCATCATCGTCATCATTATTCAAACTATGACCATAACGGCCTTTCCACCAATCAGAGGCATCACTGTGGGATTGTTCAGGATTGTGGGTAATGAAGTACTTATCTAAGACATCGTGAATAAAAGACATTTATCTCAAAACAAGGTTAGTGCCCCATGAACTTTTGCCGTCTATATGAGCATATATAATCGCTTAGTACAGCCGTAGCTGGTTTTAAGTCTGCCATGTGCAGTTACGTTTTTATGGCTTATACCCCAATTGTCAATGGAGAAAATGTATTGAATTCTTACTTCCGGCATCGGCTGTGGGTGGGACTGTGATGCTCTATTGGTTAGACTGGATTATTATGCCTGAATGAGAGTATAGTTCCATGTCAAATCAGCCAGTGACATTTCATTTTCCGTTGGTCTTTCTAACTTGAGAGGAGACAAGTTTTAAATAGGAAAATTACCGGAACTTTTAAACGTGATGCTAGCAGGCGAGATGCTAATGATCTAATCCGATTCAATGATCTATACTAGGCTGGAGCTAAAAGTGGTATTAAACAGGCAAGGATTACGCCTTTGCTCAAGAAAAGTAAACTTAATCCAACTGATGTGAAGAACTACAGACCTGTCTCTCTTCTTCCGTTCTTGTTCTTAATGTAGTCTTGTGTTTACTGTTTACTCTTCATTTTAATCATTGTATTGTTTTGTAAGTCCACAAAAGCGTCTGCAAAATTCCATGAACATAAACCTAAACTGTTAGCCTGGGTGCCAGACGAATTTGGGTCGGGAAGTTCGGTCTGGCATAATGCTGCAAAACTCACCACTACTTTGTAGGTCTTGTTCCTCATGCTGGACCTTACAAGCTGACACACACCAGTCAATAATGTGACCCAATTTAAAGTGGTTTTCACCCCTTTGGACACTCTTGATCTCGTCCTTGAAACAGCGAAATATTGCCACGGGACCGCTAACCATTTTACTGCAGTGTCTAGCCGGTAGTAGCATCGAGCTTGGGCTATCAGCTAGTTCAAAAGTTGAAGTACTTAATGAGGATATACAGGGCTCTTTATGCCTCGACTAAGTTGATGTTGCCTATAAACAACAATTTATGTTCATTGAAACAACTAGGTCACTAAAACATAATACATTTCATACCTGTGTTGCAGCATGTAGGCTAATGTTAGCAGCATTATAATAACATTCTAATGAAAGGCTAATAATGATTAGCCTATTGGCTACCTGAAAAGGTGTTCTATTTTGATGGTGTATTGGCCCTGACTAAGTTTTTGTGGTATATAAACCACAATCCTTGTTGATACAAGTACCAATGTTCGTCTAGAAAGTTTTTAATAACATTAATATTTTCGCCATAGGCAGTAAAAGACTCCGCCATCTTGGTCAGGGATTTTCGCTGAGAAAGTTTCAAACTTTACCATCGTGTGTGTTCTTCCTCGCTTAGTACAGCGGTAGCTGGTTTTAAGTTTACCATGTATGATTACATTTTTATGGCTTATACCCCAATTGTCAATGGAGAAATTCTATTGAATTCTTACTTCTGGAATCGGCTGTGGGCGGGACTCTGATGGTCTATTGCTCCGTTGTGGAGCAACTACGAACCAGAGTTGTTCGGACCAATCAAATCAGGCTTTACGATGATAGACAGGTGAGCAACAGCGCCTCGTCTATCATGTCATCTGAGCACGCTTTTGATTTTGTGTGCAACAAAAACGCTGTGGCTAGAAGGAGACAGGTGGCTTCTAAGACCCCATATGGAAAAATGCATATTATTTCAATGAGGTTTTATCACTGAAAATGATTATTTCTGAAAACTTCACCTGTTTGAGGGATTTGCGACAGCCTTCCCCAGCTGTTTATAACATGTTTGTAGCATATCGGTGTTCAACTGAATTTAATTTTAAAAACGGAGGGGAAATATCAGTTTTTCCTAATAGCCTACCCTGCTACGTATCTCTTAGATTTCGCTAACAAGTGTTGTAGGAGATATTGACGGCACAATAACTTTTACAAAAGACCAAAAAATGTATCGGTTTAAACACGCCCCATAATTACATCCTAATGAATGGAGCAGTATCAGACTCATATTCTGACTAGAATTTGAGTATGACAACGTCAGGCTAGTAAACTGTGTGTTCAGACAAAGATTATATAGACAAGAAGGAGATGTCCTGCTCACTCACGCCTCACTTTTAAGAGAAGCCTAAATATCATATTGAACATGGACTATTCTCACTTATTGACCCTGATAATGAGGTATTTTGATAGTTCTTGAGACATGAATAAATACTTATTATACAATGCCTGAACAAACCTCCCTCCATTGAGAGATGCTTACTCCATGCCAATTGTGAGATATGGTGAAGGGTATGTGATGATGTGGGGCTATTTTAATTCCAAAGGCCAAAGGAACTTTATCAGGATGCATATCCTGAATCCATGAAATGACTGGTCTTTAAAAAAGAATGCAGCTTCGCTGCTTGGCCTCCATATACTATAGCCTAACCATAGCTATAACCATGTAAAAAGAACATTTTGTATCAGTTATGTTTTGTTTGTTTGTGTGTGTTTAGGTGGTGATAGATGACATCGGAAATAAAGAGGTGTATGAGTTCCCCTTCGATAATGCCTGGTTTTCCCTCGACGACGGTGACGGCAAAATACAGAGGGACGCACTGGTGGGAGCAACAGGCCCGTCTACCGGTAAAACCATACACAAAAAATAATTAACAACAACAGTCCATTAAAATTGTAATTGTTTAAATTTTGATGCTTTATAGTAACACAATGTAGTCAATAGTCAACATACTGGGTTCCACTTTTAGCAATAAGTGGGTACCCAATTTGTCTAAATCTGATGAAAAGGGTCATGATCCTACCCCAGTGGTTCTCAAAATGTGGGGCGGGCCCCACTAGTGGGGAATAGACACATGACAGGTGGGGCGTAATGAACAGGAGGAAATTAGTTTCTTTGTGCCTATCTTTAATAACGGCTGTCTTAAGTCATAAACAGACCCGACATATGAATTCAAATAACATCTGATCCAGTGGACCGAGACAGGAAATGTAACGAACCAAAACCAAACCAATGTTTTGGAACCAAAACGTGAGGAAAATATTTTAACGTTACCTTTTTGCCAGGTTGATGGGATCAAGTGGGGCTTGAAAATTCCCCACCTCAAAAGTGAAAAGGTTTGAGAACCACTGTCCTACCCACACATTACATAGTCCTAATTCGCAAGTCCCTCCACTCGGCAGCCATATTGTAATGCGTTTTTGGCACTTATCTACTGTATAGTGTGGGAGTGATGCCAAAAACCTCCCTTTCTATCAACCGCCGTATCCATCAAACGTCATGTCAAACGCCTACCAGCACGTTTATTGATTTGTCATGTAACGACAAATTTGTAAACTACCCCGGAGGTTTTGTATGTATGTGGTGCATTTTGTGTGTTTGTTTGTCTTTAATCATAATTTTCTATTATCTTAGATTCCATATTCCATAAACATCTTGAATTTTTTTCTTCCATTGTGTTATTGTGGGAGGGTGTGGCTCCAGCCAAGAGGCTGTTATTACTTTATTTGCTATCAGAAGGAGGACTCCTACCCCTGATATAGAGTATGATGGTTCTAACGGAACATCCACAGACAAAGCCTGCACTTTTTAAATACTGTAACTTTACCATCGCAAGGGCAATTACTCACCTTTTTGTAGAACACTATCAATGAATTTCCCCTAGGGATCAATAAAGTATCTATCTATCTATCTATCTATCTATCAAGAGACCTGAACTGCCTAAAACGTGTTGGCTGGTTAATGGCCCTATTGGCCTCCAACAAAATTGATTACACACTCCCTGAGATGTTTTTATTTCAGTTATCAATATAACTAGAGAGAGAAAGAGACAGGAGGCACCTGAGAGATGCATACATGGCTTGGTTATAAAAATAAATGACATTATAATGCAAAATGAACCCCTTCAACTGACCAAAGTAACTGTATTTTGAATACCACCCTTATATTAGCTTGGATGAACCTGCAGGTCTATCTGGAGACCATCCCGTTGAAGCTGAGTTCCGATTTCCCAAAAAGCCAGGAACCAATCCCAACTGCTTGTTCAACCCAACCAATGGCTGAGCAGTGTTATGTGTGATATGGTCATGTAGGCTATTTCCTTTGGAATTGAGTAAACAACTGCATTTGAAACCTTTGTTTATAAGAAAGATGTTAGATTTTAATGTATGGGTTTATGTTTGATTTCATTGTGATAGTTATGCCCCTTGCAAATCGGAAGTAAACCAGGGCTCCCCCGACCTATTCTCAATCTCAACTGAGTGTTGGTGTTAGCACAGCTACATTTAAATTGGAGCTGTACCTAAATACAGTTACTCATATTTTATATTCTAAATAACTATTTCCATTACATGTACTACATTACTCCCAACACAGACTGCATTAGTAGGCCTTTTTATCTTCCACAGCTACAAATAGTGGTGTTAGTTTTATGACATTGGTTATGATGGCACAAAGTAAAAAGAAAAGATAATCTACTGTATGTCATCATGATTACTTGTAATCACAAAGCCAAACTACTGACCTTAGTATGAATTCAGCTGTATGAAGTCATTTGTGATTACTACCTTGTTTTCTGTTGTCATGACAGACAGATCCTTTGATACGAATCAGATTTTTTTATACTGTATGTGTACAATGTGTTTACATACACTTTGTAAATAATCAGACCATAACAAGTAAGTTGGTTGTGTGTCACTTTATTGCAAACGCCCTGAGAATATGCCGCTGATCCCTTCAAAAGCCACGACTCTTAAACCAGATCACAACAGCTTGTAATATGTTATTGGGTGTGTGTTAAACACTTTATTGTAAATGCACTGAGAATATGCCGCTGATCCTTTCAAGATCCACGGCTCTTGCTCCTAAACCATGGCGAGAGCATTGCCTCCAGCATCTGCCTGTCTTGTTCATCCTCCTCAGTCTCGTCATCATACGCTCTAAATCCAAACATGCTTTGGCTCCTTGGTCGGGTCAGCCTGTTATTTGGCCGTCTTGGTGGGCAGGGTCCAGCTGGAGGGCGTGGCTGAATGGTGGCAGAAAAGCTACTCTCTGTTTCGGCAGGTGATGAGGCCTTAGAGTTTGAGGGCGAGCACTCGTCCACCTCTGTGATTAACAGCAGAGTGGGGGACTGGGACACCCGCCTGCTGCCCGGCAGCTTTGCCTTGAACCTACTGCGCTGCAGGAGAAGGGGCCTCTCGCTGTGCTTTCCTGCCCTTCTGCGCTCCCGGATCTCCTCCGGCTTGCTGCGGGATGCGGATCTGGGTACCATCCTGGTAGCCACCGAGTCACCAAAACTGCACGTAGCCGCTTCAACCATTTTCTTGGTCAGTGTGTGTTGACCAATGGTCTTTCTAACTGGTATTTTGGAGGGAGGCTGGGGCTTCCTGGTGCCGACATCCTGGTTTGAGGCAGGTTGGAATACAGTCTTTTTGGTCTGAGCTTCCTTCTCATTGTTAATCAGCTCAGTGGACGGCTCGACTGCCTTCTGGGACCCTTTTACCTGAGGGACATCTTTCTTCTTGAGGTCTTTCTTCTTCTCACAAGTAGCCACAATGCCAAGATCCTCAGCAATCTTTGCATCTGGAGTCTTGCCATCAGCAGAGACATCAGCAATGACCTCTACATTTAGGACCTGTAGTGCATTGGCGGCAACTTCAGCCATTTTCTTGTTCAGTGTGCGTTGACCAATTGTTTTTCTAACCGGCAGTTTGGAGGGAGGCTGGGGCTTCCTGGTGCTGACATCCTGGCTTGAGGCAGGTGGGAATGGAGTCTTATTGGTCTGAGCTTCCTTCTCGTTGTTAATCAGCTCAGTGGACTGCTCGACTGCCTTCTGGGACCCTTTTACCAGAGGGACATCTTTCTTCTTGAGGTCTTGAGTCTTAATGGATTCTTCCACAAGCAGGGGAGACAGTGTTTGGAGATGTCCATCAGAAACGTCTTCAATATCGTTGTTAAGCAGGGGCAGTTTGCAGCAGTGGACAGCTGCATCGGCTTTCTTGTCATTGTTAATCAGCTCAGTGGTGGACTGCTGGACTGCCTTCCGGGACCCTTTTACCGGAGGTACATCTTTCTTCTTGATATTCTTCAGAGAGGATGCTGCCATGTTGGATTCTTCCACAAGAAGGGGAAACACCTTTTGGGGATGTCCATCAGAAGCAACCCCCATATTGTAGTTGTTTGTAACAGCAGACACCATCTTGATGTTCTCATCAGCGTGAGTCGCAGGATATTCAGGGCTGAGGAAGTTGAGGGTATGGGGAAGTGGGGGCAGTTTGCAGCAGTGGACAGCTGCATTGGTCTTCCGTGGAAGAGCATTGGTCAGCATTGGTCCAGGCCGTCTGTGCGTTGGCAACAGGGGGCACCTGGTGGGCTCTTCCAGGCCAGCCACATGTGAGCGCCCAGCAGATTCTTGCATCACTACCCTGTGACTGAACTTTTTGTCACTTAAGACCTTCATCTCAGGGATGGAGGATCTTCTCTCTCGCCGGGGCAAGAGCCTACCTCCAGTCGGTCTGCCAGTAGGTGGCCTACCGTTATTCATATTGCAGAAGGCCTAAAAAGCAGGAATTCCACAGAAATAATTAATGTAGGTCTGTAGGGCACATGGAATCAGGACATATTCAAATTAGCTTACCTAACTGCTACTTCAGTAATGCTTTTTTTTTCATAAGGACTTACCTTTTTTCTCTGGGAAGAGTTGCTTTGGGAAAAGTGTTTAACAAGATCAAAGATCATTCAGTCTTTGGCTTTGAAATCTGACCAAATATCTCCTGCGCATTTAAAATCATGTGTTCACCAATGATTATAGAAGTTTGTGTTTACTGTCAATCAGGTATGGCAATTTATACTCACAAGTCCATTGTGACGTAATAGCTTGGCCACCTAGCTACGACGCCATTACGTCATAATTTCATTCACGAAGAGGGTTTCAACGATGTTGATAAACTGAGAAAATACCCATGATAATATGATAGCAATGACATATGAAATTGAAACAATAAAACGAAATTACCACTCTGTGGCGCTGCAGACCTAAAAAATCTAAAGAAACAACCCTTCTAAAAACAGATCTATGAAAAGGTTACAGCCCTCTTTAGGTCATCCGGATGGTTATCTATTCGTAGCACTTTGTTCCCTTCACACTAATTCCCCTTATTTGTACAGAAATTCAATCTTGGACATTCGTTTCTCCAAATGGTCTATCGTTTTGGATTTGTGCAATCACCCATCTTATTATTCAGTAGCCTACCTCCAGGAATGCGATTTTGCTCGCAATAACGATTTTGCTCGCACAAATTCAGCAAATCCCCGCGAATTCTGGGCGACCTCGCAATTTTGTCCAAACTTTTTCGCTAATTTGATCAATCATTGTAGTTTCCCCGTGAAATTTCACCTACCACAACAGTCCCTCGCGCAGAATATTGAGCCAGATGCCACACTTCTGTAGACATCAAAGACATGCCCTATAACTTGTTCGTTCCTCTGCAGTTTTGATGACAATATTATAGAAGGCTAACGTTAATGATCTGCTTACTTGCATCTCTCAACCTGGTGTTGCTAACCTACCTAGGCTATGAAAGTAAGTTAATTAAAGCCTACTTGGTTTACTGACATTTGAGTAGCCTAGGCTATGCAACCCACTGGCAAACGTTTAACGTTACATCTGGAGATGTCCTTTTAGCTTGTGTCATGTTTGCTAGCTTGTGGGCTTAGTTTGAGTAGCCTAGTGCTACCAAAATCATAGAAATTAATAAAATTGCAAGACATTTACCTCTTCTATGATCCAATAATGATTTCATTCGAGTTTGAACATTTATTTTAACTAATGACATAGAAGACATCCCCAATTGCATCCACATAGCGTAATACACTATGCAAAAAGTTGTTTACACTCCTAGCCGAACACAGTGAGATAAAAGCCTTCCAATCCACTCAGAAATGTAATTAGGCTACTCTCACGTCCTTAAAGTGGCAGGCATTTACACACCACAATGTAATGACATTAAAGAGAAGTGTAGATAAATAGTTTAAATCAATATGAAATTACTAGATACTTACTTGGCTATTAGTAATGATGCAGGTCACAGACTATGAATTATTCAAAAGATATGGACTTAATATGAATTACAAAATATATGAATGTATTGAAATATATGACATGATGCCAACTCTTTAGGGGACTGTCTTTTTTGGACAGTTCTACGAAAGGTTATACTGCTTTGTGAATTACCCCAGTCAAAGCATTTACACAAGTAGGCCTACTTTGATTTTCTGTAAACTATTTATCTTTACTTATCCTTTTTTAATAAGCATCAAGATGATCAGTGTGATTTTGGTCTTACTAACCTTAATTGCCCTCAATTAAAAAAGAAAATCTTTTTTTATATTAAAAAAAAACAAACTATTTTTGCAATTTTCACTTCCTCCTTCTCAGCCACAAACAGCTAAAGATACCGCAACTTACATCGCAATTTTTTAGAGAAGGTGTCGCAAAATCAGGCATTTTAGGTCGCAACAATCTCAAAAAATATTTGAAAAATCCTGGAGGGAAAGATAATTGTGCAGTCACCACAGCTTATTCCTAGACTGTGTAGGCTACCACCTGTAGCCTTCTCAATATGTCTAACTGCTCAGAAAATGACTTAACATTTTATATATAGGTAGGTAGGTAACCTGTAGGCTAGGCTACGTGAGTGTCATGCATATTATGTCCAAAATACAGCATTTCTGCAGTAGGCTAAAGTGAAGTAACCTGACCCTAGCCAGATGAATTTCGCTCCGCCTAGCTCCACTCATCCATCTGGGACCAATCCATTGAAGTGTTGCTTCAGAAGGCTGGGCCTAATCAAAAAATGCTTGCATATGATTGAATAAGCCACTTGTCCGTCATCTATTGACGTGCTACTTCAACCACTCACATCGAAGCCAACCCGCCCTGCGTCCTGATTGGCTGAACCATAAAGTCGGTTGCAGAAATCACTCTCAATGGAAGAGGTCCCAGATGGATGTGAGTGAAGCTAGGCGGAGCTAAGCGGAACGAAATTCATCTGGCTAGGGTCAGGTTAAAAGTGAAGTAGGCTACTACTGCAATCCAGTTTTTTCACGTCCAAACATTGCATTTCCAGCATATGAATAGCAAACAATGGGCCTCCAAAACTGCAGTGTTGGCAACTGAAGTAGTACAGTTATTAGTTGTAAATGCACATCAAGCACTATTCTGACTAGGCCTACTGCTTGGAGAGGTTTGTTAAGCAAGGGCTTCTAGTGTAAGACAGGTAAAGCACCCTTTTAGCCTATAGGCCTACCTTAGTAAATACACCTATGTGGATTTGGTCTCTGCATTTATCCCAATCAGTGAATTAGTGAAACACACACAGCACACACTAATCCAGGCGCAGTGAGCTGCCTGCATCAACAGCGGCGCTCGGGGAGCAGTGAGGGGTTAGGTGCCTTGCTCAAGGGCACTTCAGCCGGTTAGGTGCCTTGCTCAAGGGCAACCCTCCGGTTACAGGTCCGAAGTGCTAACCAGTAGGCCACGGCTACTAAGGATTGATTGATAGGTTATTGGTTATATGGTTAAATGTCAAATTGGATGGATACCTCTCCTTCCCACCGGTGGAGGATGCTGTAGCGGGCTACCTGTCCCCATCGTCACCCACTGTACGCCTGGGCCATAGGCCCCACCTCCCCACCCCGCTGGGAAGACACCAAGCCGCCCTGGAAGAGAAGGGCTACCTGGCGGCTGGGCGAGCGGCCTGCTCCATCAACACAGCGGCACTGCTGCAGAGATACCAGGCAAAACTGCTCACTGAGCTGTCATCTGCCCTGGGCGACGACAGTGAAGTGGTGGTGGAGCTGCGCAGGGCAACGGACCTCTCTCTCTCTCTGCCTCACCCGCTGCTCCTCACAGGCTGTGGGGCGCGCAATGGCAGCATCGGTGGCGACACAGCGCTTGCTGTGGCTCTCACTGGCTCAGCTCTCAGATCGAGAGAAGACTCCGCTCCCTGATGACCCGGTGAGTGTGGACGGGGTGTTTGGGGACAGTCGGGATGATGCCCCGGTGAGTGTGGACGGGGTGTTTGGGGACAGTCGGGATGATGACCCGGTGAGTGTGGATGGGGTGTTTGGGGACACAGTCGGGATGATGACCCGGTGAGTGTGGATGGGGTGTTTGGGGACACAGTCGGGATGATGACTGCGAAGTTTGAGGCAGAACAGAAAAGCTGTGTGGCTTTTCAAACATGGATGCCACGCAGCAGCAAGGCCGAACCCCGTGGCTCAGCAACAGGGCCGACAGCAACAGGGGGCATGAAAAGGGGAAGTGGATTTCGCTCTCCAACCCCACCAGCGAAATTCCATGCACAAAGGGGGTGGCAGATGCATCTCTTCAGACCGCCTGCACTGCCGCACTATGAATAGGCCTCAGCGGACCTGTTGGCAGAGGCCTGAAGAGAGGGGGCGGGGAGGAGGAATCCCCACCGCGAAAAAAGACAGCCTGTTGCTCACATGCAAAAACCATGTCAAGCACGTTGTGCCAGTCTTCACAAGCACTACACACTTATGTTCAAAACACTGTCCCTGTTGGCGCAGAAATAAACCATGTTTGTGCAATGTCCCCCTGTAGTAGTAGTAGTTCAGCATCCAGTCACCCATGTTTATCTAAACAATGTGAGGAGCTGCCCTCTGATCACAACCCCCTCCCCCCAAACTGGGGTGGGGATGAGGTTGAAAACAGACATATTGGCCATGAGCGGGGTAGCCCCCGACCAAATATTCAGTGCAAAGCCCAACCTAGCTAACCTGAGTCTCTCCAGATGAATTTCGTTCCTTCCTGAGACTCTTTGGTGAGACTGTTTTGATTCAGACAACAATGGCGGCTTGCATCAGCGTCACGGGTTGGCTTCGATGTGAGTGGTTGAAGTAGCACGTCAATAAAGATGACGGACAAGTGGCTTATCCAATCATATGCAAGGATTTTTGATAAGGCCCAGCCTTATGAAACACCTCTCCAATGAAGTGATCCCAGATGGATGAGGTAGACTCCCTCTTGCTTAAAGATGTGATTCAAGTAGTCCCACAGGGGGAAGAGAATGCAGGTTTTTACAGCGGCTATTTTTTGGTCCCAAAAAAAGACGGAGGCTTTTGGCCAATCTTAGACTTAAGAGTGCTGAATAAATCTCTCATGAAAAGAAAATTCTGCATGCTGACCAACCGCCAACTCTTTCAATTCATAAAGTCAAACGATTGGTTTGTGACACTAGACCTGTTGGAGGCCTACAGTGGATACTACAATCAATTGGCCGGTTTCACACGTGATTCTCACCTGACCTCACGTGTGAATCACACAGCTTTTATTTATATTTCCCCAGTGAAGCTGCAATGACCCAAACAACCATCAGCCTACTTTTGAGTCTGGTTGGAGCTGCTCCAAACGACACGCAGTCTTGCGATAAAACTTGTTATTGTTTATGAAGGTGTCTTTTTTTATTTTATGAAGAGGCATCTGGCTGTTTTGTTTATGTTTGTTTTGCTTTCATTAATGGTTTAGCTCATGAGGTCACAACAGGGACGTTGGAAGTATTTTCTGAGAGGGGGTGCGGATGATGTGAGAGGGGGTGCGGATGATGTGAGCGGGTCCAGGGGTTTCTCCCCAGGAAAAAATAAATACATTTTGACTGCTAAAAACACCATTTTAACACAGTTTTCAGAGGGACAGAAATGGCAACAGAGAAAGCAGTGCCCGTCTTCTGTCTGAACATTGCCTACCTGCAATATCACTTCACTGCTTGACACTACCCCACATGGAGAAATGTCGCAGGTTAACAATGGAGAGAACCTTTCAGAAATTATTTATTGTGTGAATGGGTTAGTAAAACCATAGCTTTTGGTGAACAGAGATACAGATCATCACCCTAATTCATTTATTTGCGCAACAGACCGCTTTCCAGTGAGAGTAAAATAAATGTGTCATCGCCATAGGCTATTTGTTACGATATTTGCTACAGTACTATAGGCCTACTACAACAGTCTAATTTTTCGTGTCAGTTCAAAGACCTGTTATTTCCATTTTTGGATTAGACTAGCCAGTCTCTATGCTGTTTTCATGGACAGCAAGGATGCGCTTCGTTCGTTGTTTTTTGCTTCTACACGTCATCTCCAGTGGTTCAAAACTTGTGTAGACGCACACATTGAATGAGAGCTGACACCACCACCCCTAATTGCATGTCTCTTTATTTGATAACATTAAATTAAGAAAAAAATTCTAATCAGGAAAATGTTTAGATTATTTTTCTTTCAGTCTGCGGTTCCATAATAGGCTACCATTCAATTGTGCCGCAAATTATCCGTGGACTAGCAATCTCCTCGTCGAGGAGGCCCTAAGCCTACAGATCATAGACAGAGAAAGCATGCTCTGGGAACAGAACACAAGTGTCAGTAGTGCGCTTCAGGGGTGGGGGTCCAACGTCACTGGGTCACGAGGCCAGTGGCTACCCCACTTTTGGAGAAAACATAAAAAATAAAAGGTCTCATTTTCCAACGCACCACAAAACATCTGGCCTATTCGTCTAGGGCTTTCTATAGTTTCTGTACGGGCTGTATCATAGATAGATAGATAGATAGATAGATAGATAGATAGATACTTTATTGATCCCCAGGGGAAATTCAATTGTCATGAGACAAACAGCAAGAACAGAATAGGTGGATCTATCTTCATATAGCCAATCTATACAAAATATCAGAAAATGGTTTTGCATTCGGCTTATAGCCTAGCAGATAATAAGACTACCAAATTAATTAAACAAGAAAACTCCATGTCTTTCTTTCCTCCGATTGGAATTATTGAAATTACTGCGCAGAGTGTAAAGTGTGAGATTTCGCCAAATTTCGCTGCCCTGTTTACCGGCAATGTTACAGCGGACTTAAGCTGCTACCTCGTGCCGACAAGTTGTAATACATTTTACGCAGTTGCGTGAATCACAGAAAGTAGCCACTTGAAAATGGGACCCACTGTACTTTCACTTCCGGGTGGTACCCAGACACCGGAAATTTCTGTGGATTGCATTCAGTGGGACAGCGTACCAATTCTGTTGCCTACCGTTCGGGCTAGCACCCTCACCTCGTACCTTCACAAAAGTGTGTGGAGGCTGTGCGTCTGTTCGTCTGTGCGTCTGTTCAAATCCAATCGATGACTGGCTGCTGTGCAGCAGCTCTCAGGGGCTGGCAGTGCAGGAGACCCAATTAGTGTTGTCGCATCTGCATCGCCTGGGCTTTGCGGTCGACATGAAAAAGAGTGTTCCCAGACCCAGTCAACATGAAAAAGAGTGTTCCCAGACCCAGTCAACATGAAAAAGAGTGTTCCCAGACCCAGTCAACATGAAAAAGAGTGTTCCCAGACCCAGTCAACATGAAAAAGAGTGTTCCCAGACCCAGTCAACATGAAAAAGAGTGTTCCCAGACCCAGTCAACATGAAAAAGAGTGTTCCCAGACCCAGTCAACATGAAAAAGAGTGTTCCCAGACCCAGTCAACATGAAACAGAGTGTTCCCAGACCCAGTCAACATGAAAAAGAGTGTTCCCAGACCCAGTCAACATGAAAAAGAGTGTTCCCAGACCCAGTCAGACGTCACGCTATCTGGGCAGGGTGTTGAACTCTGTGACCATGACAGCCACCCTCTCTCAGGAGAGGAGGAAGGCCATAATGTTGTGCGCTGCCCAATTCAGGCTTGGTCAGAGGGTCACTTCTCTTCTCTGCCAGAGGCTTTTGGGCATGATGGTGTCCGCGGCAGTTGCCCTGCCGCTGGGGCTGCTACACATACGGCCTTTTCAAAGGTGGTTCCTGTTTCAAAAACTCAACCCCACCAGAGACAGGCACCACAGAGCAGTGGTGAACTCGAAATGCAGGAAAGCCCTAGGAATTCTCGAGCGGTTTACTGGCGTCTCCACCCGCATGTGGTCGGTCAGATATGGCTGCGTTTTACAAATCTCAGGTGGACCTGTTCACCACGAGGCAGAACATCCACTGTCAGCTGTGGTTTTCTCTAGGGGGCGACGATCCCCCGCTGGGCGTGGACGCATTAGGTCACCCATGGCCAGACATGCGTCTTTATGCCTTCCCACCAGTGCCTCTCATTCCACACATGTGTTGAACAAGGTTGTGGAGGAGAGGAGAGAATTGTTGCTGATAGCACCCTTCTGGCCCAACAAGCCATGGGTTGCAGATTTGAACAGGATGTCGGTGCAGCCGCCCTGGGAGCTGCCTCTCAGGAGAGACCTCCTGTCACAGGCGAACGGGACTGTGTGGCACCCCCGTCCAGAACTGTGGCAGCTCAGAGCCTGGCACCTGAACGGGGCAGGTTGCTAGCCTCAGGTCTGTCAGATGCAGTGGTCAATACGATACCCACGGGGGCATGACCCCACCACATGTGCATTGGGTGTCATATTAGAATTTTTACAGCAGATGTTCAATGAGGGCAAAGCCGCTTCGACCCTTAAGGTTTATCTGGCGGCCATTTCCACATGTCACATGGGCATTGATGGAAAAACCCCGGGGAGCCCTCCGTTAGCATCACGATTTATAGCTGGTGTGAGGCGCCTTAGGGTGCCTCATGAATCTCTGGTGCCCATGTGGGATCTGTTGGTGGTCTTGTGTGCGCTTACAGGGCCTCCCTTTGAGCCCCTGGGAGAAGTGGACATAAAATGTGTTTCATTAAAAGCAGCGCTCCTACTGGCGCTGGTGTCAGCAAAGCGTGTGAGTGACATGCAAACTTTAACTTTTTCTTTCAGCCCTTCATGTCTTCAGTTCTCTATGGATGGAGATAGGGTGATTTTGCGCCCCAATGCTGCTTATACACTCAAGGTGATCACGACTCCTTTCCGTAATCAGGTGATTGAGCTTTCAGCTTTCTTACCGCCCCCCTTTAGCCTAGAAATCTAGACGCGCCCCTAGCGGCAGCAAATTACATTTGCTGCCAGGGCTAGTCTAGCAACTCTCCGTTGGCTTGTGAGCTCCAGAAATCGAAACTTAATCAGGACATTGAAATCGTGTATAGAGTCGTTTGGTGGGCTTAACATAATGATTGATGGCAGAGTTGCAACGGTTTGGCTTGAATTCCCTGCTACTTGAAAACAAATATCCTATTGCGTCCTATTGCGTGCAGAGGGAATTTGAAAGACAACTGATTATCCCGCCCCTCGGACTGAACACTGCGAACGGTGAGTGCCCAGACCCTACATTTTAATGTGGGTCTGGCTCGCCAGGCTAGCCCCCCTTTGCAACAGCGGAAGATGAGCAGATGAGTAAACCCAGTGCGTGCCATCCGGTTTTACATGGAGCGCACAAAGGGGTTCAGACAGGGGGTCAGGATTTGGAGGGTTAGCATCAGCCAATTAGCATGGCATTTGGCCGTCGACATTTTTGAAAAAATGGTGGTACATGGTTGCAACTTCTGGCACCAGTTTTTACATGCTGATTGGTAGATGATAGGCTCATGCACGAGTGTAGTGTTGGGCACGAGCGTCCTCGCGCGTCCATGTTGGTTAAGCATATTTCTGGAAGACGACAAATAAAACGACTGCCTACTTGGATTAAGCTACTGATACTTGACTTAATGCCTACATGGTTTAGGCTGTATTATACCAGACTTAAACTAGAAATGCAATGCCAGAGGAATTACACTAGTGGATGGAAAGCTGCTGAGTTAATGTTGGTGGGGAGATTCCTGAAAAAAACATTGAATCACTTAATCTTTGAGTTCATAAATCCTTGTACCAAAAAACCTTGTGTGTCAGGCGTTCTTGAGATATCACACTCAAGGTGGGTTTGACCATGACATTTGACTTCATCATTGAGTCCATACAAATGTTCACACCAAATTTGAAGCATATCAAGCCGTTCTGAAGTATGATATTAACTTAGCAACCAGCATAGCAACCACCATAACTACCCTAGCAACAGCCTAGCAACCACCTCAGGTACCCTAGCAACAACCTAGCAACCACTTCCACAATGACAACCTAGCAACCAACATAGCAACCAACATGACTACTCTAGCAACCAGCATAGCAACCACCATAACTACCCTAGCAACTTCCTAGCAACCACATCAAGTACCCTAGCAACAGCCTAGCAACCTAGCTAAGTAACATGGTTACTTAGCTTAGTTATTGTTAACATAGTTAGCATTGTTAACATAACTGCTAGCAAACATTAGCTGAGTTAGCTAAGTAACATGGTAAGCATTGTTAGCATAACTGCTGGCAAACATTATTTAAGTTAGCTAAGTAACATGGTTAACATTGTTAGCATGCTAGCAAACAGTAGCTAAGTTAGCTAAGTAACATGGTTAATATATTTAACATTGCTAACATTGTTAACATAAGTAGTAGCAAACATTAGCTAAGTTATCTGTTTTAACACTATTACAGCATATGTTTTGAATTTTAATGCACTGGTAATTCCTTGGATTTCTAGTTCTTAGTTATTATTAAAATCTCTCTTAAGGTGATCCCCAAATATATTGTCCTTCATGTTGGTATTGTTATAGAGTGCAATAAAGATGTTGCCAATCATTTTAATCCTTAAAACTGTTTTTGTTATAGTTATAGTGTGAAAGCCCATTACTCTTTCTATGTTCACATGTATCTCTATGTAGGGGTCATCTATAACGTGCAGGTGATGACAGGTGACGTTCGTGGGGCAGGGACCAACTCCAAAATCCACCTGGTGATGTATGGGAAAAAGGGATTGACTAATAGTGGCAAAGTGTTCCTGGAGGGGGGCACATTTGAGCGTTCTCAGATCGACATCTTCAATGTGGAGATTTGTACGCTGCTCAGCCCCCTCAGCAGGGTGACCATCGGACACGACAACGTCGGGGTCAGCTGTGGCTGGCACTGCGAAAAGGTGTGTGAATATGAATTTGATTGTGTGTGTGTGTGTGTGTGTTTGAGGTTGGCAGGGTATTGTTGTTTCTGCGAGTGACTCTCAAACAGTTTATATGGGTTTGAAGAAGTGATGGATGAAAGGAAAGACATGCAGTAGCTCATATGTTTTGTGTGCTTGTGGTTAATAAGAGAGAGAGAAAATGAATGGTCAACTTATTTGTTCTGACTTTTTTTTCTATTTCTGACTGGTGGTGTGTGTATATGTGTGTGTGTGTGTGTGTGTGTGTGTAGGTGACAGTGTACTGTCCTTTCACTGGGATAGAGCAGGTGTTCCCTTGCAGTAGATGGTTCGATGAGGATGAGGGGGATGGCATGGTGGAGAGAGAGCTCTATGAGATGGTCTCACTCAGACAGAAAAGACTGAAGAGTGAGTCACACACATACACACACACACACACACACACACACACATGACACAAGCGTGGGCACACACACATACACACATGACACAAGCGTGGGCACACACACACACACACACACACACACACACACACACACACACAAACACATGACACAAGCGTGGGGGCACACATACACACATGACACAAGCGTGGACACACACACACACATGACACAAGCGTGGGCACACAAACATACACACACATGACACAAGCGTGGGGGCACACACACACACATACACACATGATACAAGCATGGGCACACACACACACACACACACGACACGAGCGTGGACACACACACATACACACACATGACACAAGCATGGGCACGCAAACATACACACATGACACAAGCGTGGGCACACACACATACACACACACACACACAACACAAGCGTGGGCACGCAAACATACACACACATGACACAAGCGTGGGGACACACACATACACACACACACGACACAAGCGTGGGCACGCAAACATACACACACATGACACAAGCATGGGCACACAAACATACACACACATGACACAAGCGTGGGGACACACACATACACACACACACACGACACAAGCGTGGGCACGCAAACATACACACACATGACACAAGCATGGGCACGCAAACATACACACACATGACACAAGCATAGGCACGCAAACATACACACACATGACACAAGCGTGGGCACACACACATACACACACACGACACAAGCGTGGGCACGCAAACCTACACACACATGACACAAGCGTGGGGACACACACATACACACACACACACACACACACGACACAAGCGCGGGCACACAAACATACACACACATGACACAAGCATGGGCACGCAAACATACACACACATGACACAAGCGTGGGCGCACACACATACACACACATGCCCTGTAGATACATACACAAACATAAAATCTACTGTGTACAGATGTGTGTTAATACTCTTGTCTATCTATATATCTGTCTGTCTGTCTGTATTTAGAGTACCCATGGTCACTATGGGTCTGGACGTCGGATGTGAAGGGTTCAGGCACTGATGCCCAAGTGTTTGTGCAGATCTACGGAGAGAAGGGCAAGAGTGATGAGTACAAGCTCCAGAACAAATCAGACAACTTTGAACAGGGACAAATCGACAAATTTGTGGTGAGAGTCTGTGTGTGTGTGTGTGTGTTTGTGAGCAAGTATTTGTGTGTGTGTTTGTGTGTGTGTGTGTGTGTGTGTGTGTGTGAGAGAGAGAGAGAGATAGAGAAAATTGAAGAACAAGAAAGGGAATCCCAGCATGCTTTGTGCTTCATCCCTGCCTTGCTGCCGTAGGTGGAGATGCCGGACCTTGGACGAGTGCGAAAACTCCGCATCTGGCATGAAAAAAGAAACCCCTTCTCAGGCTGGCACCTCAACAGGGTCTGTCTGAAGCACATGTCCTAACACACACACTGCACACACACACAGGAACACACTCATTCACATGCACTTGTTACAAAACATAGACATTGTACAAATATCATACTCATACATATATACGTTTTTTCTGAAATATGTATTTATGTAAGAGGTTTGTGGTAGTTCATTAATAAACTGTTAAAGCTGCAGTTGGCAAGTCTGACAGATTGAGGGGACTTAGTCAAAATTTTGAATGTTTACAACTCTCATGCCCCTCCCCCACTACCACCGAGCACCTTCTCATCGAGTTTGTGCTCGTCAGTGCGCACCAGACTGCACCAGACTGTGATTGACAGTCAGATCTCACACAGCCTTGCTCTGATTGGACCAGAAGAACCGGGAGCTGTGGATTTTTGTAAAACAAATAACAGGCAATAGGTGGGGGTAGAAGTGCATTTTTTTTTTCTAAATCCGGCTGATTTATGTTGTTCTGTCGGAGCATAGTGTCGGTTTCAGTGATTATGATAAAAAATGTTGCCAACTGCAGCTTTAAGTTTGTGGTGCCTCAAATTACATAAAGATGGACACAGTTTATTACATCCCCATAATTTCTTCTCTGTTCCTCTAAAGTATATATATAAAAAAATCCCCTAATGGGCTTAAAATGGCTTCAAACTTTGCACCTTCTTCTTCATTTTGGGAAATGGGATTGATCTGACCCTGCCCCACTCTCTACAAACTGTTCACCTGCTGCTGAGTGCTGCAGCTCACATGTTTGCTAACTTTGTGAATAACTGTTCCACCCCAGGATTGGTTCTGTGCCTTTATGATACACTGGACTATGAGCCCACCTGGGCTTTGATTGATCAAAACGTAGATCCAAAGCAGAAAACCTCAGTCATGACTTTGACTACTTTCACTCACTTTCACTCATATTTCTTGTAAACAAGGTTAAAAACTTGACTTTCTCCAGAATTGGCCTTTAATATGATTAAATTGGGCCAAGTAGCACAAGTTTGTGTATACATCTGTGCTTGTCTGTGTGTAGGTATCACTGTTGAATACACTAACTAAAGAGAAATACAAGTTTGCCTGTGGCCGTTGGCTGGACATCAACGAGGATGATCAGGAAATCATCAGAGAGCTGCCGGCAACTGGACCCCTTGTCCCAGAGCCATTGCCACGTAAGACCACACACACACACACACACACACACACACACACACACACACACACACAGAAGGAGAGAGAGAGAGACCCTGCATTGAGATAAACCAAGTAATTGGAAAGTAATTGAAAACTACCTGATTTCCCAAGCTGATTTCCCACCTGATTTAGTTAGTTTAGATTTTGTTACATTTAACATGATAAATGTTTTTCATTTGGGTGTATTTATTTCACCAGTCATCAAGTACCGAGTGACAATCTGCACGGGGAAAGTGAATGGGAGTGGCACGGACGCAAGTGTGTACATGACTATGTTCGGAGACCTGGGCGACACGGGGGAGAGACTCATGTTCCAGAGCCAGAACAACGTCAACAAGTTTGAGAAAGGCAATGTGAGTACTCCCGCCTAATCTACAGACATTAGGCTTTCAGTCACCAGGTCCAGTGAAGGAACTCAGATTGTAAACACAGTAGCCTCGCATAAGTCTATTGATGAGAAGAGGATGAGAGCAGTCGGTAGAGTAGACATACAGTAGAGGATCTTTGATCGGTTCAGTAGAGACTGACTTATAAACTAGATTTAGATTTGATCACTTAACTCTACCTGTAACTTTATAAACATGTTAGAAATGCATTAGCGTATGTGGACACACACATATACCCACACACACACACACACACACACAGACATACACACACACGCACCCCCCCCCCCCAAAAAAAAAAGCAGAGATGTGTTTTTGTACACCGTATATGGTGTGCTCTGTGTGCAGGCGGACGAGTTTACGGTTGAAGCGGTGTCGTTAGGCCAGATTCAGCGGATCCGGTTCGGCCATGATGGGAGGGGTGGAGGCTGCGGTTGGTTTGTGGATAAAGTGTTGGTCCGTGAGGAGGGCCAACCAGAATCGTCCGCTGTGGAATTCCCCTGTAACAGGCAGGACAGCCAGCCAATTACATGCTGTTTCTCACTATATCATTGCCTCCCCAGACTCTGTGAGCTTCTGTCATTCACTCAGTATTCAGGAAATACTATTGCGTTTTTTCACTCATACTGACTTGTAGGGATCTTCAGCTAACACTGGGGAGCCGCGGAATGTTCTCTGGGCTTCTCACACATAGCAGCACACACCCTCACACACTTCTCTGATAGCCTGTTTAACTCAGTGGCTAATGAAGTAGCGTTAGGTTACCACGGTTGCTAATGGAGCCTAAAGGGAAACATGAGCTAAACTGCCAAACCACACAGACTCACTCTCTCGCTCTCTCCTTGTTCTTTCTCTATCTGTCTCTCACACACTCACTCTATACCAATTAAACCATTGTGACTCATTCTTGCTGTCTCACACATTCTTTTTTCACACACACATACACATTCTCCCTAAGCTTCTCAGGGCCACATGTACGTACATTTGCGAACGTAGCGTTATCAGCAATTTACGAACGTCCACAACTGAATGGCAGAGCCTACATACAAGCGCAGTTGAATGAAGTTAATTGATGCCAACATTAAAAAGAATCAAACGTTTAGCTATCATGAAATAATACCATACATGATAATATGTCAACAAGCAGGGAGATAATGAAGATCAGTAGTTTTACTCAAACTACTTGTGCACGTAGGCTATGGAAAATTGGTCAAATCTAGCAAGTAGGAAAGTTTAAGTGAATGATGTGAAAGTAAGGGCCCGTCCCAATACCTCCCCTACCCCTAGATTTTTGTCCTAACCCTCGTTTTTGCGCGTGTACATTTTGGGCTAGGGTTTCTCATTACTTTAGGGAGCAAGGGGAAGTGCTATTTTCCCCTTAAAATCAACCCTCAAAATATAGCCAGGACCAATGCAGGCTTAAAACGAAGTGGGAGATGAAATTACCCAGGATACCGTGCGAGCTCAGCGAGCCGGACAAATGTTTCATATATTTTCGCAAATAAGCATATTAAAATTTCGAAATATGTTGGAATATGTTAGTTTGATTCACATCTGATCTTGAGTTTTGGACACTAATGTTAGAAAATATATCACGAAGCTATCTGACGATGTTCATGATATCTGCTGAGTGCTTTGAGAGAGTCTGCCCATCAAATAACGTTATATCTGATCTGGGTAGTTTCGTCAATATTTAAGGTGTGTGTTCTGGCGTTCAAGTGAACACGAATATCTTTGTTGATTAACCAGACGTAGATAAACCAGCACAGCCCACACAACAATGACCGCTGGAACGGGTTCCTGAATGAAAATAGTAGCAGGCTACTACCGGTAGACACGTCGGCGCTGCTCGTGACATAGGTGAGCACGTTCGCTACGCTAATTTGCATATAGTGGTATCCCAATTCATAGAGAGGGATCTTCACCTCCACTTCCCTTGTCGAGGGGGCTTTAATGTTGAGGGCAATCAAAACCAAGTGGAAGTTTTAAGGGGGGAGAAATGGGACGGGCCCTAAGACATTCGAAAGGCTAACGAAAGTTAAGGTTGCTTTTGATAGTACAAATACTTACACAACTGGTGCTCTAAATAGCGATTCTGTTGTCTTTGAAAGGTTCTCTTATTGACGCATTGAACTGCAATTTGGATTAACACCTGCTTTTACAAGGCGGAAGTATTTAGGCGCAGAATAGATGTGCGCTTTCAGGAGCAGTCTTTGTACATACCGCGGAATACATAATAGGCGCTCTTTACTCTTCCCCTCCCATCTTTTTACGCTAAACTCCCACTTTCCCCTGGATCCTCCCATGAATGCATATGTATGACATGAACAACGCAATCTGCCACTTTCAGCTCCCGCGTCAGGCAGTTTGCGCTTTTACATCATTGCGGCCTGTTTGTACATACCTCGCCATGATTTTACACGCACATTGTGAAACAAATACGCCTGAAATGGGCGCAAAAGCGTTTCTGTACATCTGGCCCTCAGTCTCTTTCTCTCTTTTAACCCTCCCCCCCAAACACACACGTTTCTTTCTCTCACTCACACACACACTCACACACACACACACAAACAAACAAATGCACTCATCTCCTGTTCTACTGTCTCTCAGATGGTTAGATCGTAATGAGGACGATGGCCAAATTGTGAGAGAGCTGGTCCCCACAGCAGATGGCCAGCGTCTATTCAGTGAGTTTAAAAACATATACTCACTGACACACACACACTTACAAATACAAACCATACAGATCACACAGACTCATTGTACAAGTAATGACCCATAAAGTCCCACATTGCACATTTCATGCTGGTTCTCTTAGCTCCTGCTGTTGCCATGAGTGGTGGTTTAGTTAATATATATTCACCAAACTGGCCAAACATCAGGTCTGAGGTACATGCCCTTGTCCGTTACAGATGTGAGTTACCACATTGCCATCAGGACGGGCAGTATAAACGGAGCCAGCTCCGACTCCAAGGTGTTTGTGAAGCTCTATGGGGAAAAGGGACACACAGTTAAATCTCTGTTGCTTGTGTCCGAGAACGACCTGGGGAACTACTTTGAGACTGGACAGGTGGACACCTTTAGACTGGAGACGTATGACATTGGGAAGGTGAGGGGGTTTATGAATCTAGTCCTGTACCTACAACTTTACTTACTTACTTTGAACTTAATTTAAAAAAGAGCTTATTTAGTTATTAGCTTACTTATCTTGAGAAAATACATTTGGAATTATATTCTACAACAGTGCAAACTCACACTTTTGCCAATTCTGCCTATAGAAACAGGTAGAAAAACAGTAAAACATAAATGACTTACATTGAAAAAAAAAAAAAAAAAAAAAAAAAAAAATATATATATATATATATATATATATATATATATTTGCTGTTGTCATCATATTTATATCTGTTCATATCTGCCTTTCAGAATGTATTTTGGTTCTACCATGTAAAATGTGTGTGTGTGTGCGTGTACGTGTGTGTGTGTGTGCGTGTGTGTGTGCGTGTACGTGTGTGTGTGTGTATGTGAGACAGATAAACCGTATGCTGATAGGCCACACGAATGAGGGTCTGAAGGCTGGCTGGTTTCTTGACAGCGTGCTGGTCAGTGTTCCAGTTCATGGCCAGCAGTACATGTTCCCATCACACAGGTGTGTGTGTGTGTATGTGTGTGTGTGTGGGAGAGAGAGAGAGAGAAAGAGAGAGGTCAATGGGAGCATCTGAATTGTGTGTTTGTATGAAAAACCTCCTTCTGATGTTCTGAGTGATTGTTGCTATTGCTGTGTGTATGAATATGCACATTTGTTTGTGCATTTAGTGTATGTATGTATGAGTAAAGAGTATAAGGATGATATTGTAGATAACTGTGTGTGTGTGTGTGTTTGTGCGCGCAGGTGGCTCTGCAGAGATGAGGCAGATGGGAAAGTGGAGGTGGAGATCTATCCCAGTGAAGTCCTTGAAATCGAGAAATGTAATCATCCCCTTCTCTCTTTCTCTCTCTTTTTCTGTGTGTGTATATGTATGGGGATAGGTCTAGCATCTCAGCTCGTAGGGCAAGGCTCTAACAAAAGTTCGTGTTCCTAGGATCACAAACGCTGATAAAAAATGCATACCCTGCACTGAAAGTCACCCGGGATAAAAGGGGCTGCTAAAAGACTAGATGTAAACTGGTCCCTCTCTCTGTGTGTGTGTGTGTTTGTGTGTGTGTGTGTGAGAGAGAATGAGTGTGTATACAATCTTCAAAGGGAGCACCTGAATTGGGTCGTGGTGCATGTAACATTTCTTGATATACAGGGGTACAAAGAAAAGATGTTGGAAAAATCAAGGTTGATAAAATGAGTCCTACCCCAAGATGCCCTACATAAAACACAACATACAAAGTTTATGTCTAAAGCTATCAAGCTGTCGGACTTATCCAACCTGGAGAAAAAGCACATAGTGGGGACAACAGGCATGTTCATTTCTCCTTCATGTGACTATATATTATCAAAATGATTTCAAGGATGTAATTAATAGTGAAAATCGTGTGAGCCCAGGGCCCCGTGAAGGATTAATGCAGCCCTGGTCTCATTTACTAGTCTCTTTGTTTGCTTACTAAAGATCCTGACCAGGAATCAAATGTGTGACACTAGATCCTGAACAGGATCATGCCCCTGCTGATAAAGGAGGAAACGTGTTAAACGAAATCAGAGCCTGGCATGATAGCAAAAGTCATGCAGTCCCCATGGAAACTTGAGAGGAAATGGTGTCTCCTGAAGCCATGTTGCCTGGGAGAGAGAGCCTCTTTAATCTGCCCGCGTCTCTGTGCACCAGTTAATCACACCATCTGTCCATCCCAACTGAGAAAAACAAAAACAACACTTGCCCCTTCGGTGACGATGCCAATTCCAGTTGGCTTTGTGTGTCTTTAAAGTCTAACAATATGTTTCATGATGTTACGACCTGTGAAATGGCTCCTGACCTATGGTCAAAACATGCTATCAGTTCAGAATGTCTATGAATTGAATGTGTCTCTGAGGTTTATGGCTTGTTTTACCAACTGAACACTTGAAGTAAGTTTCAAATATAATGGTAGTTTTTAAAGATCCTGTCAATTTCCCTAATAACACTTTTGAGTGTTAATAAATGACAGTTGCACCACTCTCCTGTAGTTTTGATGGTTGTCATTATCTGGTTGATCGATTATTGGTTTACTAACCTTTGCAGTGATCAACTATGAGGTGACAGTGGTGACAGGAAAGGTGTTTGCAGCTGGGACGAACGCACGTGTCTTTCTGCAGATCTATGGCACCGAAGGCAAAACGGAACTGCTCAGACTTGAGAACAGGTCAAACAATTTTGAAAAAGGAACTACAGAGATATTTAAGGTATTTTTGAGTGTCCACATTTAAGGTGGTTATGTGTATTTACACTTAAGTAATGATATTTACAGTAAATGCATGTTTTGGGTGACTTCTATAATGATAATTGAAGTGTATCTGTTAAATGTATGTGAATGGGGTGCAGGCTGTGTGGTAAGGTGTTTTTAAGGTGTTCAGATGTGTGTCTGTGTAAAGGTGAGAGCCTTGCGATCTGGTGTGTACGAAAGAGGAGTCAAAGGATCCTTACAGATCTTTACCTTGTCTGAAATGGAAACCTTTGAGCTTCAAGATTAATAGCATTGATAGCGTGTGTGTGTGTGTGTGTGTGTGTGTGTGTTTGTGTGGTGTGTGTATGTTTAAGTGTGTTTGTGTGTGTGTGTGTGTGTGTGTGTGTGTGTGTGTGTGTGTGTGTGTGTGTGTGTGTGTATGTTTAAGTGTGTGTGTGTGTGTGTGTAACTGTGTCATGTGAAAGTGAAACCTTATGGACAAACAGTCCCCATGTACAGAAATAATATACAAGGCAGGGGTTAAAACCTCCCAATGCAGAGATACCTTAAATACAATTAAAGACAAATTATTTTTATTATGTGTAGTATAGTGTAGTTAGTATTTCCTACTGTTATAGTATGGTGTTACCATTTTTTATGGTTTCCATTGTCTGGTTGAATTGATTATTGAGTGTTGAACTGAGTAGGCTACTGAATTCAACATGTGTTCTCTACAAATTCACCGCAAGCTTACAGGTGTGGTGTTATAGGAACGTGTTATATGTGGGATAAATCTCTGTCATTCTTAATCTCTTAAATCGACATTCATGTACATGTTTTTGTTTTATTGACTACACCAGATCGAGGCTCTGGATGTAGGGCGGGTCTATAAGATCCGTATTGGGCATGATGGCTCGGGCGTGGCCGACGGCTGGTTCCTGGATACCGTCCACGTCAAACGACTCATCATGGCGCTAGTGCCAAAGGAGGAGAAGAAGGAGGACAAGAAAGAGGATAAGAAAGAAAAGAAAAAGAAGAAGAAGAAGAAGGATGAAGAGGAGGGTCCAGGAGAGGAATGGAAGGAGGTGGTGAAGACTTTCACCTTCACGTGTGAACGCTGGCTCGCCCGAGATGAGAACGATGGAGAGCTCGTAGTAGAGCTGCTGGCGGATGACTACGATGAGCTTGAGGGTACGACGATAAACAGAGAAAGAGAGAGAAGCAAGGACAGAGAGAGAGAATCAGAGACTTTTTGTTATTTTGTTTGTATGGTTTTTTGTTAAATTTCAGTGATCAACCATACAACCAATATTTGTATGTACAGAAACTGTTATCTAAACCTATGTGAGCAGGTACAGGGAATCACTCATTCATAGTTGTGAATGTGTGTGTGTGTGTGTCTACTCAGAGAATACATATGAAGTGCATGTGTTTACGGGGACTTCATGGGGTGCTGGAACCGATGCCAAAGTTTTTGTCAACATCTACGGGGACAGTGGAGACACAGGAGAGAGACACCTACGCAAGTCCAACCACCTCAACAAGTTTGAGCGTAACCAGGTGCTCTGTTCACACACAGACACACACACACACACACAGACACACACACACACACACACACACACACACACACACACACACACACACACACATGGTTTCTAACCTTTGCCCTCCAATTATGCTTTTCTAAGGAGGATACGTTTGTGATTAGTGCGATTGACCTCGGGCCATTAAAGAAGCTGCGCATTCGTCATGACAACAGCAACGCAAATGCTGCTTGGTTCCTTGATCGTGTTGAAATCATTGATTCAAAGGATGAAACGACGTGAGTTTCTATTAAAAAAATACACACACAAACATAAACTGTGCTGTCCTGTAAGGATGACAAGAGAGGACATATTGGGGAAAAAACACACAACGATTAAATTTATTTTCTGCAACATAGCTTTTTTTTTGTATCTACCTGAGATTGGCTCTGGTAGAAAACTTGGGGACTATTTATGAAAACATTCTTTAGTCTTTGTCACTGCCGAATAAGATAAAGTTAGCCTTTTGTAAACGTTATACTTTTATTAACGATTTATTAACGATATTAACGAAAAACAAGCTTATTTTCCCCCATAGACTTTGTATTTGTATTATGACATCATAGAGCCAATTAAACTGAGTTGCACTTGTTCCAACTGCCATCTGCTCAACTGTTTCTAGGCCCTCTTCCTCTCTGTGTCTAAAACTGAGTTGCACCTGTTCCAACTGCTATTTGCTCAACTGTTTCTAGCCCCCCCTTTCTCTCTGTGTCTCTCTCAATTCAACAAGGATACAGGGCACCTTCCATCCAATTTTCTCTCCATTCATCTACTTCAAACCGCTTTATTTAGCATGGCAACCACAATATCTACCCTAGCAACCATCTCAATTACCCTAGCAACAATCTAGTAACCACTTTCATATTGTTAATTTAACATGATTACCCTGGCAACCATCATAGCAACCACTTAGCATAGCAGCCACTATATCTACCCTAGCAACACCGTAGCAAGCAACCATCTCAATTACCCTAGCAACAACCTAGCAACCACCACTATATGTGATATGATATGCTGGTTGCTTGGGTAATTGAGATGGTTGCTAGGGTGTTGCTAGGGTAGATATGGCTTGTGGATATAGCTTGGCAGTTCTGTTTGTAATTAAAAGATAACATGGGCCTGGTAGCCACCTAGCTATCTGAGTGGAATGCGCTTCAATCGGCATATCATGTGCTTCATTTGGGAGACATGGTTTACAAGATTGCTGCTAGGGCTGGGATAAACGATTATTTTTTAAACGATTAATCTAGCGATTATTTTTTCGATGCATCGATTAATCTAATGATTCATTTTTTCAGTCCGATTCGATTTCGATTTGATTCGATTATCGATTATCTCCCCATTAATTCACTAATAGCAACTTATACATGTTTATTTACACATCTGAATGAAAAAAGGTAGCATTCAATAAAGTTCAGTAGTGTATGTCTAATTGCAGTGCCATTTTGAGAGTAATTTTAAGACGTTCGTGTGGGAATCCTTGCAATTAACATTAACACTGTTAAAAGGCTGCTGATGTGTGGATGCAATTCATAACGTAGTTAGTTCAAATAACGGTTCGTACTTTGGACAAGCACTTTTGAGTCTTGGAAAACACTTTTCCATTTACATCGGGATTTTGCAAACATTCAGAGTCAATAAAATGAGCCCTGCATGAGTAACGAATAAGCAGCTGCAAGTAAGCATGCTAAACTTGACAACCAAACAGTATTCTAACGTTAGCTTTGAGATACTGCTTGATTGCATACTGTAACTTAACTTAGTTTAGTCTCCTCAATGTACTGTGTTATGATAAGACCTTAGCAGAGTTTACTTTAACTTTAATTCAGCAGTTTTAATGCTGCAAATTTGCGCAGCATGGTCACGATGCTAAGCGGATTTAATAGCAATTTAGCCCACTGTGTTCTACAGTGCTTCTATGTGGCAACAACAATCCTTCAACAATCGTGAATATTTTGTTAAATGCACATGCAGAGGAGGAGCAGCGGGCTCGTTATGAGAGAGAGCGGGCGGGGCGAGGAAAGACTGAGTAAAAAGTGCAGCTCAATGAAATTATTTGATCTTAGGCTATCTTTAATTTAAATAGTAGGCCTACAACATAGAACATCAATGTGTGGTGGCCGGTTTTGATTTCGTGGTGCCCAGCCACAGATTAGTCAACGTATGGAAAACACTGAAGGTGTAAAATTAAAAATATTTAGCAGCACACGTTATGCTTGACGAATCGACGCTCATATTTTGCGTCGACGTATTTTTTTGCGTCGACGTCATCGATTACGTCGACGCGTTGTCCCAGCCCTAATTGCTGCGCTTCTGAAACAATTTGTTAAGAGTTTAATACACCAATTTAAGTTTAATTTCTCTGCTAGTTACGCCCCTGCTGTAAGTTGTAAGTCAATAAACCTTTTCCAGACCCACTCTAAATCCTAATTGAGAAGGTATGCGTGCTAACCAGGCTGGGATAAAGTACTTCACATTTAATATATTTATCTATACAGTATCTCACAAAAGAGTACACCCCTCACATTTCTGCAAATATTTTATTATATATTTTCATGGGACAACACTGAAGAAATGACATTTTGATACAATGTAAAGTAGTGAGTGTACAGCTTATATAACAGTGTAAATTTGCTGTCCCCTCAAAATAACTCATCATACAGTCATTAATGTCTAAACCGCTGGCAATAAAAGTGAGTACACCCCTAAGTGAAAATGTCTCATAAATTGTGCCCAAAGTGTCAATATTTTGTGTGGCCACCATTATTTTCCAGCACTGCCTTAACCCTCTTGGGCGTGGAGTTCACCAGAGCTTCACAGGTTGCCACTGGAATCCTCTTCCACTCCTCCAGTCCATCACCTTTACCCTCAGCTTCTTTAGCAAGGCAGTGGTCGTCTTGGAGGTGTGTTTGGGGTCGTTATCATGTTGGAATACTGCTCTGTGGCCCAGTTTCCGAAGGAAGGGGATCATGCTCTGCTTCAGTATGTCACAGTGCATGTTGTCATTCATGGTTCCCTCAATGACCTGTAGCTCCCCAGTGCCGGCAGCACTCATGCAGCCCCAGACCATGACACTCCCACCACCATGCTTGACTGTAGGCAAGACACACTTGTCCTTGTACTCCTCACCTGGTTGCCGCCACCCACGCTTGACACCATCTGAACCAAATAATTTTATCTTGGTCTCATCAGACCACAGGACATGGTTCCAGTAAACTGTTTTCAGCAAACTGTTTGCGGGATTTCTTGTGCATCATCTTTAGAAGAGGCTTCCTTCTGGAACGACAGCTATGCAGACTAATTTGATGAAGTGTGTGGCGTATGGTCTGAGGCTGACCCCCCACCCCTTCAACCTCCTGCAGCAAAGCTGGTAGCGCTGTTAGCAATCTTCTCATAGCTTAGGCCATCTTGATGAAGAGCAACAATTCTTTTTTCAGATCCTCAGAGTTCTTTGCCATGAGGGGCCATGTTGAACTTCCAGTGACCATTATGAGAGAGTGTGAAAGCGATGATACCAAATTTAACACACCTGCTCCCCATTCACACCTGAGACCTTGTAACACTTTCGAGTCACATGACACCAGATAGGGAAAATGGCTAATTGGGCTCAACTGGGACATTTTTACTTAGGGGTGTACTCACTTTTGTTGCCAGCTGTTTAGACATTAATGGCTGTGTGTTGAGTTATTTTGAGGGGGCAGTAAATGTACACTGTTATACGAGCTGTACACTGACTACCTTACATTGTAGCAAAGTGTCATTTCTTCAGTGTTGTCTCATGAAAAGATATAATAAAATATTTACAAAAACTTTCGGGAGATACTGTATGTGTGTGTCTGTATGTCTATGTGTGTGTGTGTGTGTGTGTGTGTACATCAGGTATTACTTCCCCTGCATGAGATGGCTGGCCGTAGATGAGGATGATGGTCAGATTGCTCGTGAGCTGGTGCCAGTGGACGAGGCCTTCATGCACAGAGAGGAGGAGGATGATGATGATGAGGAGGAGGGGGGCTCTTCACCCACTCTGGGCCTCGAGCAGAAAGGTCCGACAGACACACACAGTGGGGACTCAATGACACAATCATCCAATACCTATCCATACAAAATATGTATATAGTCAACACATAGATACTGACTTTATTTCCTTTGGTACCAGTGATGTGTGTATAGGATTTCTACATGAAGTAATTCATATTTGTGTATGTCCATGTTTATAGCTATGTCTACCACATTTACTCTGAGAGTGAAGACAGGTGAAAAAAAGTATGCTGGGACTGATGCTAATGTCTACGCCATCCTGTATGGCACCAAAGATGACACAGGTAGAGACTGTACACTGGTACACATCCAGGTCTCTTGTCTCATTCTTTCCCTATTTAACTTGTACATTAGCATATATGTGCAATACATGCAAATATGTCATCAATGACAATGCTAATTTTAAATGTTCAAATTTGGCCTCATATGCTTATATGTTCTTATAAAATGTGAATGTACATATTAGTGTGATTTCCTCATTGGCAGGGATAATCAACCTGAAGGCCTCTAAGACCCATAAGAATAAGTTTGAGGCAGGGATGATTGATGAGTTTACAGTGGAGGCAGTGGACTTGGGTAGACTTAAGCGGCTTCGTATTGGTCATGACAACTCAGGTACATGAACATTATCTCATAAATACAGATAAACAAGCGATGCAACATTTATCATTCATTTGACATTTAACTTTCTGTTATTCTAACCAGATTTTTCATCCTTGCATGTGTCCCCATTTCGTGTATCCTGTTTGATGTGATGTATAAGTATAAGTATATATACTTTTTTGATCCCGTGAGGGAAATTTGGTCTCTGCATTTAACCCAATCGGTGAATTAGTGAAACACAAACAGCACACAGTGAACACACAGTGAGGTGAAGCACACACTAATCCCGGCGCAGTGAGCTGCCTGCTTCAACGGCGGCGCTCGGGGACCAGTGAGGGGTTAGGTGCCTTGCTCAAGGGCACTTCAGCCGCGGCCCACTGGTCGGGGCTCGAACCGGCAACCCTCCGGTTACAAGCCCAGAGTGCTAACCAGTGGGCCACGGCTGCCCCACAATGTGATGTGATCAGTGTGTATTTCTGTGTGTTTATAAACATGTGTGTCTTTGAGTGTTTCAGGTGGCTCTCCAGGCTGGTTTCTGGACTGGGTTGAGATTGACGCTCCGTCGCTGGGGGAACGCTTGGTCTTCCCATGTGGCCTCTGGCTGGACCGTGGGGAGGAGGACGGGGCCATTCAGAGAGATCTCTACCCAGCCCACCTCCAGACACAACACTACACACCATGTAAGGACTCTGTGTGTGTGTGTTCAGTAAGAGAGTATGAGAGAGTAAGATGTAATACTAGCCTCTGCTGGTTAGACATAGAGTGTAAGCACATTTAGAAGTTAGCTAGCAGTACTTAACAGTAGTTAGCTACAAATAGCTCTAGGACAGTGGTTCTCAAAGTGGGGTCCGCGACCCAGAGGGCAGGTGTCCGCAAAATAATTTGCTTTAAATGATAAAGTTGCGGTTTATCATTTAAAATAATTATATCGACAAATGGCGACCATTTTCACCAATAAAACAAGTAAATTGTGTCTATTTGCTCCCACCCACATTAACGATTATGAGGGGGTCCTCAGAAAATTTCCTTTGAAACCTCCCTGGAACCAAAACATTTGAGAACCCCTGTGGATAATGCTGTGTACATGTTTATAGGCCCCCTCCTATCTGTTTTTACATGTGCTCATATGTGTTTGTGTGTTTGTTCTAGTTGTTCCGTATGAGATCAAGGTTTTCACTACTGACATCTTCGCTGCGGGGACGGATGCAGATGTGTTTATTGTTCTGTATGGTTGTAATGGCGTGTGCACCACCCAGAAGTCTCTATGTGTCAATAAAAGAGAGAGGAAAATGTACTTCAAAAGAGCCGCAGAGGACATGTTCATTGTAGAGGTGCTGTTCTGCACACATTTACACACACACACACACACACACACACACACACGCAAACACGCACACAGTCACTTTAATAACAATTCACACTGCTCTGTGAGGATTTTTTGTTTGTGCATATGTCATACTTGATGGAATGTGTATTTCACATTAGTCACATGATCCATTGCTTGATATAAATGACATTGTCAATGCTGTGTCAGTAATGGCTGCTTAAATGTCCACAGTTGGAGGATATTGGTGATATTATAGAGAAGATTCGTGTTGGTCATGACAACCGTGGAGTGAATCCAGGCTGGCACCTGGATCGGATTGAGATTAGACGACTGCTGAGAAAGGGAAAGGTATGTAAACATACTATGCATGCTGACTGTACAAACAAACAAACAAACAAACACCAACACAAATGTGTGAAAAGAAATGCTGTTGCTTGATTGATTTTCATAGATATCATGTCCTTGTTAAGGTTTTCACAAAGTGATGTGTGTGTGTGTGTGTAGGGTTCAGAGACAGTGATATTTCCATGTGAGAGATGGCTGGCCACCTCAGAGGAGGATGGGGAAACAATCTGTGAGCTGGTGCCCTCTGACATCATCACAGAGAAACTCGCACGAGATGGAACTCTCAGAGTCTCAGAGATTGAGGTGGACGACGCTCTAGAGAGTAGGTGTTTCTGCATGTGCAGGCCTTACACATATATTTATATATATTTATATTTTCATTTGTTTGTTTGTAAATACCTTAGCTTAGCAATGTAAGCTAATGTAGTTTGAGAATGTTGACTTGGGCCAGACAGATTATGATGATAAGAAATGTTATTGACTCATAAACACATGCACACATGGCAGACATACTGTATGTTTGTGTATTAACCTGAACTTGTGTATGATTGTGTTTGGTGGTTGTAGTTCACACCTACAAAGTTGTCGTAAGAACGGGTGACATGTATGGGGCAGGGACAGACGCAAATGTGTTCATCACCATCTATGGAGATCTGGGAGACACAGGGGAGAGGCAACTCAGCAAATCAGCAACCAACAGCAACAAGTTTGAGAGAGGAGCGGTAAGACAAGAAAGACACTTATACATGTGCAAAGTGCAAAAAAGTCACACACAGTGATATGAACTGCATGTACAAATGGGAATAAACAGACAAATACAAAGGCCCTCTAACCCAAAGCTTAGATGTGATGATGATGTGTTTTTGGGGTGTTTTTTTATTTGCAGGTGGATGAGTTCAATTTAGAGGCTGTAGACCTTGGACAGGTGTTCAAGATCCGTATTCGTCATGACAACAGCTTACTGAGTCCTGACTGGTACTTGGAGGAGGTGGAAGTGATGGATCTGGACACAGAGGAGGATTTCCTCTTCCTGTGTGAACGCTGGCTGTCCAGGAAGAGAGAGGACATGAGAATCTGCCGAGTGTTCTACGTAAAGGTGTGTGTGAGTGTATGTTTGTATGAAAGTGTGTATACTGTATGTGTGTGAGAGTGTTTATGTCTCTGAGTGAGACAGGGAGAGATGATACTGGACAGACAAGGATATGTCTGCTTTAGTGTGTATAAGTGTGTGTGTGTGTGTGAGAGTGTGTGTGTGTGTGTGAAAGAGAGTGAGAGAGAGAGAGAGAGAGATATTTTGCTCTAATGTTCAATCTATGTGCTTTTGTAGGGTTATGAGGGTCCTAGGGATGACAGTGACTTACGGGGACTGGACAGCAACATGAACCAGAGAGACAAAGACAGCAGAGACGAGGAGGACAGTTTATGTGAGCAAAACACCCAAGCCCATTTATTATGTGCATAATGTAGAAACAATAGAACTGCCCTGACAAACAAAATATTCACATTCCAAACAGCCTGCAGATGACTTAATATCAATACATTTATAGAATTGACATAGAATTAACCCTGATGAATATTCTGAATCAGTAAATGTGTGCCATATTGTCATCTCTCTGGGACTATCATATCTCGCTCTACGTATGTTACCACCAAGTAGGTATTTATTACCTGATTAGTTTTGTTTCTCCCCATGGGACAGCACAGGTCCAGAGGGCACTTTACTAAATTGCATTGGATGATAGGAATCAAGTTCCTGCTACATATTAAGATAGTCATTAGAACCCTACCTGGAGCTATGCTTCATGCATGCATTTAAAACAAAATGGAAACTGGAGACCAGAGCAAAAGGCATTATTTATGCACAGTTGGACGAATGATACCACAGATGAGAATTAATGGAAATTATAAACAGTGGTGTGTGTTAAAATGAATTTAGGCAGTGCAGAATGATTCTGCATTATTCATCATCACAAATGACACCATCTAGGGGCAATTCCATGGAAAATTACATTTTTTTGTAACATCCATAATGCCAATAAAATGTAATGGTATGGTATGATGTGAATGATTACATGAAATTTGAGCATTTGCTATTTTTGGCTGGAGAATGTAAATGAGAAAAAATGCACAAAAAAATAATGTTATCATTCACATCATACAAATGCCAAGGCATTTCACTGGCGTTATGGATGTGACAAAAAGTCCATTTTCCGTGGAATTGCGCCTAGACAAAGACAATTTGTAACTCACACTCTGAGTGGGTGCATGATGATAATCAAAAGTGTCAACAGCTCACAAATATCTGCTTGGAAACACCAAGATTTTGGGTTCTATAAGAACATGGGACTTGGATCAAACCAGAGAACATTGCCACCCCGGCTGCACTCTCCACTAACTTTACCCTCTCCCACACCCCTCGCCCATCTGGACGAGGAGGTGGGACAGTCCTGCTAATCTCCAACAAATGGAAATTCACCCCGCTACTGCCTTCAAACAAATATGTCTCATTCAAATTCCATGCCATCACAGTGATCGCCCCAGCAAAACTCTACGTGCTGGTCATCTACCGCTCTCCAGGCTAACTAGGCGACACACTAGGCGACTTTATGGACGAACTTGACACTCTGCTGTCCTCCATCCCTGAGCATGACTGTCCGCTTCTCGTCCTCAGCGATATGAACATCCACTTAGACGCCCCAGGCTCAGCGGACTTTTTGGCCCTGATCCATTCTTTTGACCTCAAACTTGTTCAAAGCCCACCTACTCACAAAGCTGGCAAAGAGCTTGACTTGATCCTGACTTGGAACTGCAGCACAGACACCATGGTGACGCCTCTCCATCTTTCTGACCACTTCTTCATCCAGTTCAACGTCAGCCTGACAGAACAGCCTCCGGCTCCTCAGCCGATGGTCACGTTCCGCCGCAACATCCGGAACCTGTTTCCAACCCACTTTTCCTCAGTGGTTGCCTCCGCTCTTCCTCCACTCAACACCTTCTCGAAAACTTTTCTCAACCTTCAAATCGCTACTCAACCCTCAGCTGCTTCCTCCTCTATCCAGCCTTACTGCGGATACCCTTGCCTCATTTTTTACAAACAAAGTGGCGGCAATCAGCAGTCAATTCTCTACATGCCCACACAACGCATCAGACTCAGATACCACACTCCTACAACCTCTAGGGGCTGCTGGAACATCTTTTTCAGCATTCGCGCCTCTCTCCGAGAGTGAAGTATCTAGACTCCTGACATGTAGCTGTCTTACCACATGCTCGCTGGACCCTATACCTACGAACCTACTTCAGTCCATCAGCACGACCATCGCACCAGCTATCACACATGTGATCAATGCCTTCAATCAGCGTTCAAAATGGCCCAGGTAACACCGTTACTTAAGAAAACTTCTCTCAACCCTGCTCAAGTCGAGAACTACCGCCCTGTCTCACTCCTGATTTTCTATTGAAAGGCATTGAACGAGCAGTCTCCAAACAGGTCTCTGACTTCCTTTCACAGAACAACCTTCTGGATCCAAATCAGTCTGGGTTCAAAAGCGGCCACTCTACCGAAACGGCTCCGCTGTCTGTAACAGAAGCCTTAAAAGAAGCCAGGGCGACCGCTCGGTCATCAGTATTCATTCTGCTTGACTTATCGGCTGCCTTTGATCACCGCATCCTCTTTGCCTCTCAGACATAGCTACATGGATGAAGGCACACCACCTCCAGCTGAACCTCTCAAAGACTGAACTGCTGGTCCTCCCAGCTAAACCTACCATACACCACAACATCAACATCAAATTTGACTCCCTGTCTGTTTCAACTACCAGGACTGCAAGAAATCTAGGAGTTGTTCTCGACAACCAACTAACCTTCTCAGATCATGTTGCCTCAGTCTCCCGGTCATGCCGTTTCACACTCTACAACATACGGAAAATCAGGACTTACTTGACTCAAGATGCTACCCAACTTCTGGTTCAGGCAATAGTCATCTCACGACTCGACTACTGCAACGCCCTCCTGACAGGTCTCCCAGCCTGCGCAGTGAAACCCCTTCAGATGATCCAGAACGCGGCGGCGCGCCTGGTCTACAACCAACCCAAAAGGGCACATGTTACCCCGCTGCTCATCCAGCTACACTGGCTACCTATGGCGGCCCGCATCAAATTCAAGGCTCTAACCCTTGCCTACAAAGTAGTCTCCGGTTCTGCTCCCACCTACTTGAATGCCCTCATACAGACATGTGTTACCTCCAGACCGCTGCGCTCCTCAGACGAATGACGTCTAGCTCTACCACCGGTATGCTCAGGCCAATCCAAACTTTTCTCATCTTTTGTTTCTCGTTGGTGGAACACACTGCCAGTTCCTACAAGGGCAGGGACATCCCTCTCCATTTTCAAAAAACTCCTGAAGACCCAGCTCTTTAGAGAACATCTTCTCTCATAGCACCACTTACAACAAGTCTTGCTGATGCTAGCACTTACCAGCCGTCTTGAACTTGCACTTATTCTTACTGTACTCTGCCGTTTTTAAATTGTCTTAAAATTGTTGAGAGAATTGCTTTAAAACTTTTTTACAACTGTTACCATGTTGTTAGTCGCTTTGATTAAAAATGCGTCAGCCAAATGTAATGTAACATGGGAACCCATAATTGAAGACTTCCAGAATGTGTGGGCGTGCGTGTGTGTGTGTGTGGGCTGGCTAAGCTTCTATGGTGATGTTGTGTTGTGCCCAGTGATCCCCTATCACTTCACTGTGACGACGAGTGATGAGGATGATGCGGGGACCACCAGCCGTGCATTTGTCATCATCCATGGACGAGAGGGAGCCACAGACCGTATGTGGCTGAAAATGCCCCAAGAAAAAAACTGCTTCTTGCCTGGAGCTCTGGACAGCTTCCATTGCCAAGGCAGTGATGTGGGAGATATCAAACGAGTGGAGGCAAGATGCATAATTCACCATACAATATCACTTTTGTCATTAAAACTGTATTGTTTAGATCAGTGGTGCAGTCTTCTCCTGGTTCGGCTACAGGTTTCCACTTCAACTGAGCTTGATCATATTATCATATTCCCTTTACAGAAGATAGTTATCCACATTTTTTAGGTTTATAAAATCTCTGCATTTTAAAGAACAAATAATTACAATACTAATGTAATTTCCATCCATGTGTTAATAGCTGGGTCATGATGGAGCAACTCCCGAGAGTTGCTGGATGGTGCATGAGTTGTCAGTTGCCGTGCCAACGAAAGGAATGAAGTTTGTGTTCCAGTGTAAGTGCTGGTTGGCCAAAGACCGTGGTGACGGTCTCACTACCCGTGTGCTCCACATCATGGATGCTGTTGTCATCTCCATTGCACAAAAGGTAAGAAACACACATTCACACATGAATTCTGCGAACTGACACAAGAATATACAATAGATCCATTTTTTGTGAACACAGATTCTGATTTACTTACTTTATCTGCTTTTTTCCCCTGGCTTAGATCATCTATGAGGTAACTGTGGTTACAGGTGATGTGCAGAATGCAGGAACAGACACACAAATTTACTTGACTATATTTGGGGCCAACGGAAGCTCAGATGAGAAGTTGCTGCCAAAGAATGAAGACAGGTTCTCACCCCACACTCTCATTCTCACACACAGGGTTTATTATTATTAATAGTGGTACAGTGAAAGTGTGAATTTGTGTGTGTGTAGATTTGAGCGTGGACAGGAGGACACGTTCACTCTCGAGGTTGAAGACATTGCACCGCTGAAAAAGATGCGGGTCCGAGTTGACGCCTCTGGCAGCCGACCCGACTGGTTCCTGGAAAGGGTGTGTGTGTATGTGTGTGTGTGTGTGTGTGTGTGTGTGTGTGTTGATGTATAGGCGAATGTTGCATGCGTTGGATGTTGCAGTTGTTGGTGTGTTGTATAGGCGAAGGTTGCATGTGGAGGTTTGGTTTCTAATGAATGTGTTTGCATTTTATTTATTTTTTTGGCTAGCTACCAACACTCCTGAAGTGTAACTGAAACAGCTTCACACCTTTGTGGGCACATTCTTGGCCTGTTCTCCCCTCTCTTCAATATTATAATCTGACCCGCATCACTTTAGAGGGAGTGTGAAGCATCAAGTAGCCTAAGACATATTTGGCTTTATGTGTGTGTAGGTTGCCCTGCGTAACGTACAAACTGATGAAGTGGCAGAGTTTACGTACTCTGAGTGGCTGTCGACCACCCTTGGCACCAAAAAGACATTGAGCGCTGAGATGCCTGCTGTCATAGACGAGGAAGAAATGATGGAGCTGACCAACTACATTGTAAATGTCAAGACAGGCGAAGCCATGGGTACGCACAGATACACACACTACCTATCATACACAACACACACACACTCCCTGTATCATACAACATTAAACTGTTGACTCTAAAATGAGCACACACACATACACATACAAAATGTGTATAGGTTAATGTGGGTTATTCACTCACTATGATGTGACTGGCTGCTGTCGTTATATGTATGGCTTGCAGCTTATGT
Organism: Alosa sapidissima; assembly: GCF_018492685.1. Lineage (NCBI taxonomy): Eukaryota > Metazoa > Chordata > Actinopteri > Clupeiformes > Clupeidae > Alosa > Alosa sapidissima. The sequence continues at coordinate 30,350,690 of NC_055969.1, forward strand.
TGTCGATATGACATGTTTAGGTGCAGGGACAGATGCCAATGTGTGGTTAATGATCTTCGGTGAGAATGGGGACACGGGACCGCTGGCACTCAAACACTCCAACAACAATAACAAGTTTGAACGCAAACAGATGGACACCTTCAGATTCCCAGACATGCTCAGCTTGGGCGACCTGTCCAAAGTTCGGCTATGGCACGACAATGCAGGTGCGTCCATGCAGGGGCAGCGAAGTAATATACAGCTCTGGAAAAACCTAAGAGACCACTGCACATTTTTCTGCTGTCATCCTTTGGTTGCTGAGTTGACAGTCATATTCAAAATTGCACATTTGAATATAACCGTCAACTCAGTCAAATGCCACACAGCAACCGTAAGATGACAGCAGAAAAATGTGTAGTGGTCTCTTAATTTTTTTTAGAGCTGTATACTCCAGTCAATTTGAACACAGTTTGAACCAGATCACATAAGATTACCCAACTAACATGTGCGAGTGGATCTTATGGTAATTCACCTTTGTCATGACTGTAAATATGAATATGGTTAAAAAATAGCTGTGTGTGTGTGTGTCTAGGCCCAGCTGCTGGTTGGTATGTTGACTACGTGGATGTACGAGATGACGTCCTGGATCAAACTTTCCGTTTCCCATGCAAAAGGTGGCTTGCCAAGAATGAGGATGATGGACAGCTGATACGAGAGCTGGGCTGTGCCAACAACGACATTCTGGACCTCAATGAGAAAACCAGTAAGTGTGTCTTAAGGGGGTACCACTGAACATCAAACGATATCTTTTGTAAGACCATTAATGTACATCCATGCTTAGAAATTTCTTATAAAACTTATATATATATTCTATTGACCATAAATAGTAAAAATAATCCCCTCAGGTTAATGGATAGTGAGCACAAAAGCATACGTAGACAGTGAACACATATGTTCAGCTAATGAAGTTTGTACATTGTCAAATTAGTCTAGTGTAATACATACATCATATGTCTCTTGGTGAGGTGTTTCTTATGCACTGATGAACTGTTATATGAACTGAAATGTTTTTTTATGTCTGGTAGAGTATGAAATCATTACAGTAACCGCAGATACAGATGAGGCAGAGACGCGAGAGAATGTGTGGATGATCTTGGAGGGAAGGAAGGGACGTTCCAAAGAGCTTGTTCTAGAAAATTCAGGGAAGAAAAGGCGATTCCTACGGTAACGTGTAGGCCTAATGTGCCTTTGCTACATCATTTTGAATGTGTACTGTATATTGTATTTAATACATGTGAAGTTCTTTCATGTCTATCAAATTGTATGTGTATTGATGTGGTCATTTATATTTAATAACATTTCATTTTTGTGCACACACAGTGGGAGCACAGACAGATTTGAGTTCTCCTCTAAGGTTGTGGGTGACATTGCGGGTATCTGTGTTGGCCACATACCCAAAGATGGGAAGAAGCCCAAAATTGAAGCCTCTTGGCATGTGTTAGAAGTCACTGTCAGAGAGAAAGAGCTCGGAAACAAGTAGGTGGACTTTGAATGGATAAGTGTGATGACACAGAAACAAGTACAGCAACACCAGGTTATGTTGCTCCGTAAAGCCAGATTGACTATATTTGTATGCACAAGATTAATGAGATAAAATAGCCTCAGGCATAAACTGTGTATTCATTTTGAGAGATTCCATGTAGTAGAAGATGTACTTGAATGTAGACCCTTTCAAGCAAAGATTCTAGAGCGCTACGCTCTAGAATCTTTGCTTTCAAGAGAGTTCCATTATCAGGATCATAGTTGGCCCCACAAGGCTTCCATTTTAACATTCCATATGTTATCTTAACCTGTTGAGGAGTACGGTCACAAATATGTGATTAGAATGTTCACGAACCGAGAGTTCCACATTATGATGTCACAATTACCCTCAGAGATTTTCCCCATAGACTGTATAAGGAATACTGAAACTATAGATTGTTTGCATAGAATTCTAGAAGGAACTAGGAAAATAATTCACTCCTCAACAGGTTAATGCAGAGGAAGTAGATTGGGAACCAAATAGAACGTTCAAGCATTGTTTTTGTTTTTATTGTTGAAAGGGTCTATACCGAGTTATTGCTTAACTCTCTGTCTCCCTCAGGTACATATTCAACTGTAACGCTCAGATTCCCCTCTCCTCCAAACGTGACGACCCTGTGACGTTCGAGTGCAGCAAGATCGTGGAGAGCTTTGCCTCCAAGGCCCGCAGCCTGCGCCCAGTCAGGTACGAGATCATCGTGGTCACGGGTGATGAGAAAGGGGCAGGCACCGATGCCAACGTCTTCATCACACTCTTTGGCACAAACGGGGATTCGGGCCGACGGGCCTTGCGGCAGCGCCTGCGAAACTTGTTTGAGCGCAACCGGACCGAGCGCTTCACGATGGAGATGCTGGACATGGGCGATCTGACGCACGTGATCGTGGAGCACGACAGCAAGGGCTTCAACCCTAGCTGGCTGCTGGAGCGTGTGGAGGTCACCAACACCGCCAACGGAGTCACCACCATCTTCCTGTGTGGGAAGTGGTTGGACAAGAATCGGGCAGACGGACAGACGCGCCGCGTGATCTACCCCAAATACTGATGTACTGTAGGCTTACCCATGTACTGTGACTCGGAATTTGACAATAGGAGCACTGGCAGACACAAATGTGTGAGCTTAACATCCTGAAACAGGGTGCAGTTGAACTCCTTAAAGTGCCTTAGACTCACTTTACAGCCTTCATGGCTATGTTTGCCACTGCTTTAGTGGACTACTTTTGTTTCTGTGCTTCAGAAGCTTATTTGGTATACTATGGGCCAATGACTAAACTGTTCACTAAAATGCTTTGACTTGGTGTCTGCTAATTGTAAAATTTAAATTTCCTCTATCTGTCTTCAAACTGCCCCGAGTTGCCATTTGCAATTTTCAATTGTTTTATTCTACTACCCTTGACTAGGCCACGTTCACATTACCAGGCCAAATCCAAATGCTTCAGTTAATGTGACACATATGGGTTTTCTTTCATAACAGTGTGAACAACACAAGTCACATGGAATCTGACTTTTTCAGCTCTGATTTGGGCCACTTCCATATGTGGTACTAAATCAGATACAGCTCCCGTTTTTTGCAATGTGGCCTCAGTGTGAACGGTCATTGACATTCGTTATCACCTGCTTTTGAATTTGCTGGCTATCAATTTACAAATGGCACTCCCTGTTCAGTGTCCGTGTGCACTTCTGGAAGGTAGCGTGCTGTGTTGTTGATAGCCTGTTGATCCTTTCCACATACAGGTCAGCTCAGGACTTCCACACTAGTCCACACTGGAGTTTGGAGTTGATAAAACAAATAAAAAAAAAGAAAGAAAGAAAAAAGAAGATAAATCTGAATTGAGCATGTAAACATATAGTCAGCATCATGTTTTCTCTCTAGAGGAGTTACCCCTGATGAAATCGACTCAGTGGAGACCTCTGTGAATCCTCTAAGGCAGCACTGTGTCACTGCCTTCACTACTACATAACTCAGGCACATGCAGATACCACAATCTCCCTGACCTATGAACCCTACTGAGGTGAGGGTTACCAGACCTTGCCAGATATGACCTAGCAGTGCCAGGCAAAGCAGACAGACACAGCAGTTCCAATCTGATGTGCGTGGAGAGAAATTGAGGCCCGTGATTAACTGAATGTTGTGACAACATGTCTGCATGAAAGGGTGTGGAGGAATAAAGGTGTGACCCATGTTTACCTGGGGTCATTTAATTACATTAAATTATGACATTGTCTTTTCTGTCCTCGAACAGCTGGACGGATACAGAAACCATAGAAGCAAATGCTATTATTAAGTACATGGGACAATGTGTGCATGGGAAACAGGTTACCTTAGAGTTAATAAAGCCTAGGTTACTTATAATTCACAGAAAAAAGCCATGTGCATTACCACTAAACTACAGTATTTAGAATGAAGCTGCCTTGTAAAACTGCTGAAAGACTATGTAAGCCACATCATACACATGGACACACACAAATAGACTAGAATCCAGTCTTTAGATAACTATTAATTTATTTTAAAATATAATTTGAAGGAAGTCTGGCTTATTATAAACAAAGAATATTATAAACATTCCTCCTAAATACTGATGAAGGAAAATGAGCAGAGGGGGGGGGGGGGGGGGCCCACCAGCTTTTTCTACTTTGTCACCTACAGAGTTTGACAGGTACGATCTTTCGAAACGCCATGTTATTTCCCATAGACATTTGACGACCGGAAGTTGGATGGATACGGAAGTTACGGAGGTGGGACTTATTCTGGAGAGGTCTATAACAAAGGCAGCCCAGAGTTCGAGGATGCACCAGCGTCACATACTGTAACAACATAAGTGGGTGATTCTCCAACTACAGGCACTTTTGTGTCCTTGGCCTTTTTTTGTAAATAAACAAACAAACAAATGCACAAATACATTGTAATTATGAAGTTCATGTTCCAACATCCCAGTAACTACCAAATCTTGCCCCGGTTTTCTTTTAAAAATGCTTTTTCAAGGCTGTTTATTAGCAGATTTTGCAGTTTTATGCTCGTCTCCAACCCAGACTGGCCCTCTTTGAATGTTAAAAAAATATATTAAAGGATAAATTTATGAATAAAAAATATGTTTTAATATGTTTGTCTTAAGGACAAATAAAATATCATACCATCAGAATTCCATATGTATATCACCATTTTAAACTATTTTTGGAATAAAATAAGTCTGTCCCCAGGTTTCCCGTCATTTCCACCACCCTCAACAAAATCCACCTTAATAGACCCACTTTAAATATTTTATTTATTTGGTAACCATGGAAATAATAGTTAAAAGGAAGTATTAGTTGAAGGTGAAACTTCAGGCACATGTGCTCTTCAGATCAAGATAACTTAAGCTTTTACACAGAGTATTTTTATTCAGCTTCATTTCCACCTCGGCTGTAGTTCGGCTGAATTATGTACAACAAATATGAAAATAATGTATTTATGTTTATTATGAGTAAACTATATGCTAAGTCCAAAAGTAGCTAAGCCTGAGGGTGTGCTAATATTGCAGAAAAACTGCTAAAATGTCATTTCCAACTCTGAGAAATTACAGGGGTAGCTTTGGACATGATATATGTGCCGTTTTTGTGCGATATTGCATGTTCTAATGACATATTTGTGCTTTTGGACTGAGAACTTTATACATCACCATTCCAGTACACTCTATATTTATTTTTATTTGTCTATATTTATATTTAAGATGCCGAAATCGATGGCCCAGAAGTCACAGGAATACAGAATACAGAACAAAAGCAGATCCAGTTAAATATCAACAGAAACTAGAAAAGGACAGAGAAAGATATCGCAGGAATAAAGAAAAAGGGATAGTGAAACCAATTTCAGAGCTCTCCAGTAAGGAGAAGGAAAGAAAAAGAAAACAGTAGAAGGTCAATCAACAAAACCGGCGACGACATATAGCCACTGCAAATGCTGTGTTGGCCACTACGCCACCAAACACACCCCCAGACACTCCCCCCGTAGTGGAAAGATCTACATCCAGGGGTAAGAAGAAAGTGAGGAGAGATAGATCAAAGCTTTTCAGAGATTTGTCTGGGGTTAATATAAAGCTGGCTGATGCCTTGAGAAAAGTCGAAAAATATAAGAAAAGGTTCGCTAGACTACAGAAAAAAATCAGTCATAATGACTCGCCACGGAGTAAAGTGGCAAGACAAATGGCGGAGGGACTAAAGAAACTAAGGAGGACTCTAACCTTTCAAAACACCATCACTGCTCAGTTGAGGGACAAATATAGGAAAGAAACCTCTGCCAAAAAACAGCAGATGATAGCCAAAACTGTGTCTTCTAAAATTCTCCAGAAGTACAGGCTAATGAAATTTGCACAGAGAGAATTGGGTATCTCAGCAAAGGTCTTGAAGATTTTTTAACTTTTTCACAGTTCTCCAAGAGGCGTCCCTTTTGGGTGGTGCAGGACAGAGACACATGTCTCTGTAAAAGACATGCCAATACACAATTCATGGCAGATAAGTTGATGCAGTGTAAAGTGATTAACACAAACAACGTAGACGACCTCATGGCCACGCGCTGTTGTGAGAATAGCATGTAGCGTGATTGTGTTAATTGCAAAAACAAAGAGCTGCAAACAGCCTCTTTTGATGGTGGTGAGAATGTTTGGTGGCATGAGTGGAAGTTCATTACTGAGGAGAGAGAGAAAAAGAAAAAAAAATGGGCCAAATGTAAAGTTTCAAGCGCATTTGACAGTCAAGACCAAAGCTTGTGACACACTGGAATCTTTACTGGAAAAATTCTCATCTGTGCTGAAAAATAAATTTGGGAGACACGCATATAACATGAAGCACCAGTACACAGCAATCCGCCATTTCAAGGATAAGATGGTAAAGGGAGACTTAATTTTACATCTGGATTTCTCCGAGAACTATTTTTGCAAATATGGGAATGAAATCCAGTCAGTGCAGTATGGTGACTCTCACCAGCTGGACACATTGCACACGGTTGTGGCCTGGACGACACAGGAAGTGACGTCCATGTGTTCCCTGAGCGCCTCCATGAGGCATGATCCTGCAGCCATTTGGGCCCACACCAACAAAGTGTTGCAGTTTCTAAAAGAGCAAAACCCAGAACTGACAACTCTTCCAAACCATGTCTGAGTATAAATAGCTAAATATTTCATCACCCCAGAAATAGTTCTGTCCATCAGTATACATTCGTTGATAGTAGCCTACATCAGTGGATTCTCTTGCTGCCATACCTGCACAGCCTGTTGCACAGATTAATTATGCATGACCTTCCAAGGTTAATCAGTGTTAATCTCATAGTGAGGGATGCATTTGTCCATTGGCTCTCTCTGAAAAACATTGGAAACACATGGCTGCATAATTGCTCACTGTGCTGTTACAGCTATTATCACACATTCTTTTTAACTCACAAATACAGCAATGTGTCTTCTGTGTCAGGACGCGGTCTGCACCAGCCCCATCGCCTTCTATTCATGTTTGTCTGTCTGTAGCAGCAGGGTGGCTGGGGACCTGATAACCTGATGGGCTGTAGGATAAGAGGGCCTGGGCTCTGCAGTTTTTTCTGGACTCTTCTCCTTTCTTCCGTCGGCATTTTGTTTGGTTTTACACATACCCTAGACACACAATGTTTGGTTTTACTCCATTGCACTGACTTTTATATTTCACCTTAATAAACATACTGTATTGTTCCTATTTACGTGTAGAACTCCCTTTTGGTTCTCATGACTTGAGCATGTGTGACATCTGGGACTAGCTTTGTCTGTCTTACATACTTGGAACAGATTCTTAATGGTCACTTTCTCTTGCACAGAAAGGCATTCAGACAGACTCACACAGACACACACACACTCAAATGAAGAAATCCGAGCTACATGGGATTAAATAAGCACATACTCCAGAAGCAGTGCAGTCAGACCAATCAAGATTATTGTCACCAATGCAGCTATTACATATAACGTTTTTATAATATCTTACAAACTCATAAAAGTCTCTCTTAAACTCCATCATCCATCTCTGTGACAACTAAAGACATGGGGTTGATAGCTCAGAGAAACTGCACACAGCCCAGATGTGCCATGGGAATGGGCACATGGGCATCTCTAAAACTGACACAGTGCCCACACAGAGCTGCTGTGCCATGTCTGATGTTTCAGTCAAACGGGCATGAGGGAGCTGAGATGAAACCACACATAAACACCCACAGAGAAACGTTCAGCAATCTTCCCAAAAAAGTCTATATTTTTGTAGTGGGAGGAATAGCATTAACTGGCATAATTCCCAGCTGTCTTCCAGTCGCTTGTAAAGACATTGCAACAGAGAGTGATGACTGCTAAACGGCCGCAGTGCCACTGATGGAAAGCTGACACGACACCCACAAATCTGACACAAGTGGCACAGTGAGATGATGTGTTGAATGCCTTGATTAGAGGCTCGTTTGTGCTCTCTCTCTCTCTCTATGTGTGTGTGAGCGTGTGTATCTATGAGAGAGAGCGCTCCTCTTCCATTGTGTGTGAGAGATTTGCTCTTACATTCCATTTTATCCATACCAGAATAACATACAGTAGTTGTGTTTGTAACGTTACCTTGCTTAGACCTCCATGTCTCTCAGCCCTAGTGAGTCACGTTTGTGTAGTTGGGACTCTTGCCTTTTACTGGCTGTGGACTGGCTGAGGTCAAAGGTTCAGTGACCGGTAGCGGAGGAGGAGAGAGGAGAGAAACAGTAGTGGGGTGGTGGTGGCTGCCAGTGGTTTAGGTGGACGGTGCTGCTGGCAAATGCCACATTAAGAGGATAAAGGTAGAAGAGGCAGTGGCCTCAGGGATGAGGGCAGTGGCCTCGGGGAGAGTGGCCTCTGTCAAGTATTGTGATGTTGAAGATGTGCACTGTATGCGAGGAGGTGATGCTCTTCTCATTGACAGACAGGCACAGACATCCAATTGGTTGGACAGGAGTGTGAACATGTATACCCCGTTGTCTTGACAGTCAGTCACTCCAGTGGTGTTATGGTAATAAGAATGACTTATGCCAAAACATGTGACTACGCTATAGTCGATATGGTGTGAGAATGAGTTTGAGTGTGTGCTCAAAAGGTAAGGTGTGTCCATGTATGTGTGTGTGCATGTGTGTGGCTGTGTGCGTGTGTGTACAGTATGTGTTTGTGTGTGTGTGTGTAAACCGCACACACACACACACAGATGGAATAAATAAAAGATGCCCACAAAAGAGAAAAAAACGGCCCAGTTTGGAAGAGCCAGGTGACGAATTGAAAGAGAAGGAGACGAAGGCGAAAGGAAAGAGCAAGGCAGTTACCCACACCTCAGACGGGGAGACGGACAGGGGCACGAGCAAGAGCCACCCGGAGAAAAAGAAAAAGAAGGACGAGAGTGAGGAAAAGAAGAAAAAAGAAGAAGAGGAGGATGAAGGGGAAGACGTAGAGCTCGAGGATGAGGAGAACAACAATGAGCCCAAACGAAAAGAAAAGAAAAAGGACAAAACAGTTGAGGAGGACGATGGGAACGAGGGAGTGAGAGAGGAGAAAAGGAAAAAGAAGAAAAGCACCTGCACAGGGAAGAAAGAAAGGGAGAAAATGGGCTCAAAAAAGAAGGGGAAGAAGGGATCAGACAGCGATGAGGACAAAAAGGGAAAGAAGGGAAAGAGCACAGCGAAGCTCTCAGATTATTATGAGACCTACCACAACCAACTTCTCAACTACGAGTCGGAGTCCTCAGATGACTATGAAGAGGAGTATTACCGCAAGAAAGGTAAGGAGATGAAGTACAACATGGTGCAGCTGATGCTCCAATGATGTCTGAAAGTGTGTAAGAGTGGCATTGAATTTGTGATTACAGAAACAATCAAAAATCAGTTTTACCTTACTGAGAAAAAATATCCCTTTTTGAAGAACTTGCTACCCTAGGAAATCATATTCAAAAGTCTGGACACTGCTTAACGCATGCTGATTTTGATTGGCTCATGACCTCTGGGTGGCTACGAATGGCTGAGAAGAGCAAGCCTCCCCCTCAACTTGCTGTTAAAATGCTTAAATTATATGAAACAGAGTAGACTGAACTGCAGTTGCATTCAGAAGTGGTTATCTGGAGGGTTAGTATTCTCATTACTCTGAACGGTATCAGTATTTTAGGCTTGATGTGAGCTGTAGATCAGCTTCACCAAGAGTGGCAGCCATTTTAGAAACCATTAATTTCAGCCACAAACGCCTTAAATGATTGATTTAGGGGGCTTAGGGAAAATCCTTCCAGGAAAAAAACAATAACACAGCCATTTGTTAGAATTGTTTTCCATGTTATTGAGGCTCTTCAACACAAGATAGAACCGTAGTAGAAGATTCATTTCACTTAATTACTTCTGGGATTTGATCCAATTGGACAAACCTTGTTTAGTGGTCTGCTGTGCCAAAGTTGGGAAGACTGGTCAAGTTCCATATGACAATAAGTGTGTAGATGTGAGATGCCAAATTTGTGAGGAACAGTGATAGGCATAGATTTAGCTAATCGTCTCCAACTTCAGGCCACTTAGTGTAATCTTAAGTGGAGGGGGTGAAGTTGGAATTAATTCACTATACTTAAGTGAATGGAATCCCATAGTGAATTGCACTTTACTAAGGAGGCACTTCTACAGAGGGGAAACCCAACCACCACTAAAACACACATGAGAGGGGTCTATTTACCATTCTGTGGGCATACAATTGTCAACCTTCAAAAGAAGACATCTGTCATTCAGTGATGTAGCTGAATGTCTCTGTCCATCTCAGTTGATAGTTTTAGGGTGCAGGATGTGGAAGGTGCAGGAAGAAATAGTGGGAGCCAGTAAGTTCTAGTTGCTTGCTTCAGTAAAAAGCTGCTTTACACTGGATGTTTTGCAAAGATTTTCTAACTCCTATTTAGTTTAAGCACTATTCCTCCTTGATAACATCTTACTCACAAGGGGGTACTTGATTCAATGTTTTCACATTTCTGTGCATCTTTCAGTTTACCAGGCAGCTGAAACCACTTATTCATGCTCTCTGACTGGCTCTGACTAGTCTTTCTCTCTGTGCCTAGTTTATGAGGTAGTGACAGTAACAGGTGACGTGAAAGGAGGAGGGACTGATGCTAACGTGTTTGTCACCCTCTTTGGAGAATACGGTGTCACTCCCAAAGTTCACCTGGCCAACAAGTAAGTTTGTTTTACACACTATCCATCCATACAAGTCCTTCTGTTTTCGCCAATGAGTCCACTGGACCTCTATTCATTGATTCATGTAATAGTGTCAATGAGTATGTTCTTTTGGTTAATCATTAATTGGCAAACAACTAGTTCAATGAATAAATTGTTAAATGACCCAAAGGTGCAATATGGCTTTGACAAACATTCTTCTAGATCAACATAAATATTCACAATCCTTTAGAATATTAGGGTAGGCATACCTTATCTTTTCATGGTGTCTGTAGAAACGTATCCTATTTTCATATGATAAATAAATACATATTCCAAACTTGTGATATAGCTCCAGTAATTGGTGATTCCAGTGAAATGAGCTCATATGTAAGTGATAATGTATAGAACGCCGGTCATTATTGGGAAAATAAGTCCCGACAGGGCGAACCAGACCCCAACACGCCAGCAGAGGGGTCTTGCTTCGCCCTGAAGGGCCTTATTTTCCCAGTAATGACTGGCGTTTTATACATTATCCCACTTATTATACGGCCAAAACGAAAAAACCCATGAACATGCACTCAAACAGAGATTGATATATCATAAACAAATGCCTAATGTGTTGGCAAATTTCTCACATTGGGGTTATCCTGATTAAGTCGGACTGCCGAAACGTTGGTTAATAGTTTAAAGAGAAAGGAGTGTATGGCTACTCTTCATTAGTTTAGTCTTATAACGGGATTCAAGCATTTTTCATCAGGCAGGTCTCCTTTTATAAATATCACACAAATGGAGGCTCATTAAGAAAGAAACAAAGAAGGTTCATTAAGAACGAGATGTAATGTGATACTTCTTCCTAAGGCCTTGCATATCCACGATATTCTCCAGCCAACAATGGCCGTCGCCATGACACCTCAGTATTCAGAAATCCGGTTTTCTATCTCCGGCAGTAGCGGCGCGTTGATTTTAATGTGGCGGTAGACAGTGCTTGACGTATCCTAAGCCGTGTAAAAGCAAACTTTTATATTTGTCTGTCAGTCATATTATATCAAATATCCATATTGAGTGCAGAACATTTCAAAATAAATATAAGTTGAAGCATATTCTAGTTAGCCTGCTGAGACTGCACTAAGTGCATATAATGTATATATATGTTTATAATGTACAGAATGGACAGAAGATGAAAACCGGACAGATTTCCGGTTTCATGAATGAATGAAGTTGGATAAAAGAGGAAAATATGATTCTACTGAGATTATGACGGATGATGAATATCTAGTAGTTAGGCATAGAAAGCACCATAAATTCAGTACGCAGGTGGCCGTATATAGCCTATTTCTGCTTCTATAACTGCATTGTACTCCTCCACAACTAGTTTTTCATCCCTGTGTCTTATGGAGGTGATAAGAGAGAGAAGTGTCAATCAAGGACCATGAATATTTATGAGACATGCTCACACGCACTCCCCCCTGTCCAAAGAGGCCGGGGAGAATTCATCCCACAGAATAAGAGAGACATGTTTCAGTTATACTGAAATTTAATACAGACTATTTGGAACAAATTGATGCATTGGAGAGATACTTAAAAGCTGATGAATACTAGAGAGCGCACACACGCGCACACACACACACACACACACACACTCTACTGATTGAATCTGGAACGAATACTCTGGCATAACAATTGTTGCCATAGTGATGTTAATCTTTGATTAATACCCCCCTCCCATTGCCTTCTCCTCTCCAGCACTGAAAAGAGGTGCCCCACTAAAGTATTACACACACACACACATAAGCATGTATGAATGTACATGAATGTACCAACACACAGACTCTCTCTCTCTCTTACACACACAAACACACACACACACAAACATGCAGAAACACTATCCCATACACTTTTACACACAGACACATACACAAATCCTGAGACACTGCATGTCTCTCTGTCTTCTGAGTATGATACTGTATGCAAGGACAGCCACATTTAACCATGGCACTGCTTACATAGGCATAGATGTTTGAACACACACACACGCACGCACACACACATATCACCGTAAGAGCTTGTCAACTCTTCAGTAAAGGAGCAAACTTTTCTTTAAACTACAAAATATCTTAACATGCATTCCGTTCCAGCTTCACATTCCATTCAGCTTCACAGTACTGTTGTTCTGACATAGGCAGCTTCCTTCCATAGGAGTGCATGGTAGGATCATGTCAAAATAAAAGTCCCTTTTAAAGTGAAGTGCTCAATAAAAGTCCTTTGTCCTTTTTACAAGTTTTAACATTACTTTGCATAAACAAACTATAAAAGTATAAAACACATAGTATGAAAACACACTTATTTAACAGGGTTATCTACAGCATGACATGATTAGCCACCAACAAAATATTTTACCAATTAGGTCCACAGACAAACATAACATTCAAGTAAACAATATAAAAAGTAAAAATAAGAAGGCACATACAATGCAGAAAATAAGAGCAGCAAAATTTGAGTTGAAATTGTGCAATTGTGCATACAGTAGACAGTCAATATAATAGTGCAAAAGTCAGGCCAATAAATGGCTGAGGTAGTTCTGTTTGACCTAAGTATGCAAGTGGCATAGTGGTGCAAGTTATGTAAGAGCAGCAGAAGTGTGTTCAGAAGTGTTTTCAGGACAACAACAACCAGGCGCAAAGTGTGCAAGTGTACAAGTGGAGTAGCGCAAGTGGAGTAGTGCAAGTGGAGTAGTGCAAGGCAGCCATTGTGGGGCGTTATGTAAGGGATAATGTATAGAACGCCGGTCATTACTGGGAAAATAAGTCCCGACAGGGCGAACCGGCCCCGACGCGCAGCGGAGGGGTCTTGTTCCGCCCTGAAGGGAAGGAACAAGACCCTTATTTCCAATGTATTTCTGCATAATGTATTTGAGTTTATGTTTTGAAAAAGGAAATTTAAGGATTCAAATGACTTTTTGCATTTTGGTTGTGAAGATGCCTTTGTGTTGGATCTAGAGCCAGAAAAAGCTGCACTATTTGGTAGTAGAGCATGAAATTGCTCACATAGAAACAGAAAAGCCACACACATGCATGTGCACACATGGCTGGACAAACACAATAAAATATGCATACAAATAGATAGATTACTTGGCTGGGAGTTGTTTATATTGACTAATGATGATGTGACACCATGTCTTAATTTAGAACCAAACATGAGAACAGACAGAATATCTGGCTCAGTCTCTCATGTGGGTTTTGTTTCTTCCCTGCAGAAATGCGTTGGCATTCGATAGAAATAAAACCAATGTATTTCGAATAAAGACACACAATGTGGGGACTATACAGAAGCTAAGGTACTCTCTCTCTCTAACACACACACACACACACACGTATGTGGATGTGGATGCCTGGACAAGGCCATACACAAAAACATCACTAGTGCTTGAAAAACATGTATATGTACAGTAGACGATACAATTCATTACTGTATGTACAGTACCCTCCAGAATTATTGGCACCTCTGTTAAAGTTGATTAAAAAATGGTATAAAAAATATTCTGTTGGTGTTTTATTGTAATCTCACAATGAACAATTACGAAAAATCCAACCTTGAAGGGAAGCACAACCCCCCCCCTCTCCTCTCCCCCCTTCTCTCTCTCTCTCTCTCTCAACTGTTCCTCTCTTGCCTATTCCCACCATGGTATACTGTAACAATATATAGTACTACTGATTACTTATTGACATTAACCATTCTGATTTTCAGTAATACTAACCCACTCTACATCTCTCTTTCTTCCCCCTTACTGTACCTCACTTGTGAGGTATATCATCACCAGTCATCAACCATCCGTGATGGTCTCACCCATCTCACCTGAAGTCCCATCCCCGATTGCCCTATTACTGCCCTCTATCTGGACTCCTGGCCCGTACAGCCTAGCGACCCACCACCAGCCTATGGCAACTCTGCCCGGATTACTGGCCCGTCTGCCAACCCACCACATGCCCCTCGACAACTCCCTTCCCCTGGACAATTCCAACGCTGGACTATTGAACTTTCTGTCACTAAATCAGGAGTAATAAATTACCATAACGGATACGTAATCATCCCACCTCTTGTAACTTTCAGCTCAAGTGCTTTTAACACCATGTCTTATTCTCTACACCCGACTATCATATGCATTTGTCATGTATACAGACCTTACTGTCATGTACTGACCCTAGGCAGATGGGTCAGGCCCTTGAGTCGTGGATCTGCTCGAGGTTTCTTCCTATATGTATCTCCAATTCTAGGGAGTTTTTCCCTCGCCCCTGTTACCCATGGGCCTCTCTCTTGCTTTTCTTTTCTTCCTTTCTTCCCTTCTTTCTCTTATTGCCTACATACTGTAAAGCGCCATGATACATGTGTTATGTTTTGGCGCTCTATAAGCACAATAAATTAAATTAAATTAAATTAAATTAAGCACATTTTTTTCGAGAAAAAGGAAAATCTCATAAAAAAATAAATATTTTTAATGAAAACACGCTGCTCACAATTATTGGCACCCCTGAAAAATCTTATATACAAAACCGGAAGCATATTCCTGTCTAATTTCAATTTATTTAAGTTAATCAGAGTGTCTGTAAACTTTCAGAAGTAGTTCATGACTTTCTTTTTCACTATGGTATGAAAATAAAGTCACACAGAGGCTAAATCCTGTAGTCATTTTTCAACATCGGAAAGACAAGAGAATACACTAAATTTAAATAACAAGAAAGTGTGTTCACTGTGTTGACATTCGTAAGTCAGAGAATGTCTATGAAAACTAGGTACTTTGTTGAAAGTTCTAATCATCTGGAAATGTGACAAACATGCTTGGACAAAGACCCATAGTTATCTTGCCCCCACGTACAGTATGGAAGATGGTAAGATAGGCAAACAATTCCATAGGAACCACTGTTGGAGAGTTACAGACTTAGGGTACGTTCAGACTAAGCGTCTTTTTCTGACAAAAGAAGTTATGCAAAAACAAAACAAACAACCTTCGAGGCATTCATGTCTCCAGGCATTTGGCGCCGTTAAAGTTAACGTCTGTTATTGTAGAAACATGGCGTGATGTGTGATGTAGGCCTATGACATGAAGCAGTAACATTCCATTGCACTAATATTAATACTGAGAATTTAGATATTAAAATCATATACCAAATAATATTCTAATGACATATTATAGCCTAATGACATTACAAAAAAAAGTTGAATCCTTGTCTCAATTTCTGAGTCTGAATGGTCTGAATCTGAGTCCTAGTCCAAGTTCGAGTCATTCAGTGCTCAAGTCCAAGTCAAGTCACGAGTCTCTAAATTTAGCTCATGACTCGGACTCGAGTACTACAACACTGGATTATAATGTAAAACGGACGCTGGCAGCTGCGAAAAAGACGCTTAGTCTGAACATACCCAAAGGTATCATCTTGATACTGTAATGAAAACGGCAGAAGTGACTTTGTGTGGAAGTTTGGTCTATTGTCAGATGAAAGGAAAATTGCGCTCTTTGGCTAGAAACACGTTAGGTGTGTTTGGCATACATAGAAGAATGACTATACTGAAAAGAACCCCATGCCTAATTGGGTGGCTGTTTCTATTCCCCAAGGCCGTGGGAACCTAATTAAGGTACATGGTATCATGAACACCAAGAAAAACCTGAACATTTTCAAAGGAAATCTGTCTATCTCTGCCAAGACACTAAAAGTTAGTCATGACTGGATCATTCATCAGGTTAATAAACCAAAACAAATGCCCAGATCAAAACAAATATGGTTTGCTGAACACAAAATCAAGCTTCAGACATTGCCATATCAGTCCCCTGATCTAAACTCCATAGAAAAACAGTGGGGTGAGTCAAAGAGGAGAATGCACAAGTGTGGGAATCTGGACGATCTAGGGAGATTTTGTGAAGATGAACGGTCTTAAATCCCTTGCTTTGTATTCTCCAACTTTATGTGGTGTCACAGGAGAATATTTCAAGCTGTTTTATTGGCAAAGGGAGGCTTAAAGCAACACCAAAGAGTTTTGTACCTTAAAATAATGTTTCCAAAATCGTTTCAGTGGTTAATCAACTCGTAACAGGGTGAATGGCACTTCTGCATTCGCTTCGCGGCCCTCTATCGGCTATAACCGCACTATGTAAGTTTGCCAGATCGGGTAGTGGTTCTGTAGTTCGATGGAATGAGACATAAGAAACTACAAATTTGACTTGCATCTGATGTCGCAATACATCGTACTTTCATAAAATCATGCAACATATTCTACCTTGTCTGACATCGTTATTTGCAAAGCCAGTGCTGGATAAACAATTAGCATGCGTGCGACAGAGGAAAAGTTCTTTGGTGTTGCTTTAAGAAAGTATTACAAGCAGGGGTGCCAATAATTGTGAGCAATGCATTTGTTAAAAATAGTTATTTCTTTATGAGATTTTCCTTTTTCTCAAAATAAATTTACTTTCCTTCAAGGTTGGATTTTTCCTAATTCTTTTCATTGTGAGATTACAATAAACCAACAGATTATTTTTTATACTGGTTTTTAGTCAACTTTAGCAGAGGTGCTAATAATTCTGGAGGGTACTGTATATTATATTGTGTAAATGTGTATTTTTGTATCCATGTCTTTGTTTGTGTGTGTGTGTGTGTGTGTGTGTGTGTGTGTGTGTGTGTGTGTGTGTGTGTGTGTGTGTCTGTGTGTGTCAGAATTGAGCATGACAACACAGGTATGAATGCGGGCTGGTACCTGGACCGTGTGATGTTGACGGAAGTGAGTCGACCACATCTGCGCTTCTTTTTCTCCTGTACCAACTGGCTGAGCCGGGAGCTAGGAGACACACTCATCTTCAGAGATCTGCTGGGCACTCTCAACCCTATGGATGTGCCCAAACGTATGCCACAACACAGCATTCACACCACAACACAACCAGCAGTCATAAATACTGTACCTACACCATATATCCTTATGCTATTGTGCATTTACACAGACATGTCTAGATTTCAAATGTCTTCAACACATTCCTTACAAATACTGTACACCTATTTAACACTCCAAACATTCATACAGCAGATTGCTTTCATACCAAACTTGAGCATTCAGTCATCTTTGAAAGTATAAGATAATGAAAAAAGTTACTGCAAGAGCTAATGGAGGACTGAAAGTACATAAGCCAACAGTTAGCTAGGATAAGTTTACCTGTCTTCCCATCTCCACACACATGCATGGCCACATACCTTAGGACACAAAAGCTTTGTTAATCCCAGGTTGCAGGTTACAGGGACATCCCTGCAGTCACTCAATGTGACTTGACACATGAACATCGCACACTTGCACGTGCACAGCTTATAAATGTCTTGTTTTGGTGAGATTTGGTGAGAACCTTTTTTCAAGTGTAAGTAGGTTTTATCCATTGTAATAATTTGTAAAAATATTAAAAGATATTGTAGAATATTATTTTTTCTGAAAATATGAACAGATTGTAATTATAATTTTTTAATTTAACCTGTACAGTAGTCAACAAAGTAGGAGGTGTTCCTCATGCGTCGCGCATCATTCAAACACTAACAGAAACAATCAGAACAACAGAAGCAGATAGAAAGCCTAGGAGACGAACAAGTAAATACGAATACAACAACAAAGAAACTCGAAAGAGGTTGATTGCTCAGTCCAAAATTTCTACCAAAATAGGATTCTAGACTAGACTTCCGGTGAGACTTCCTGGTCGCCTCACACTGAGCTCCTACCAAAAGCCCTTTAATTGGCAGCTTAACTGCTTGTTTCCTGCAACAAAGTTGCTCATTTAACATATTGGATAGTTTTGAATACTAGTACCGTGAAATGGCATCAAAGAGAAGTGCAAGTTCGCCTGCAAAACAACACTCGGGCAAGCGTTTCAAAGCTAGCCTTAGCTCAGGAACCTCACTAGCTAGTTTACTCCCGGAGGAAATCTCCTTGCTAATCAAGCAGACAGTAGAGGCGGAGAGGGAGACACTACAAGACCTTGTAACCGAAATACTGAGTGAGACTTTGGCTAGAGCACTAACTACGGTTGAAAGTCAAATAGCTGAAAACGGAACGTTACTGAGATCATTGAATAGCGACATCAACGCTCGGCTAAAGTCGATACAATGCAAGGAGTGCCTCGTCAGACTAAAAAAGATACCAATCACTGTCTCACAGAGCTGGGTAGTCTCAGAATAGAAAGAAAGTCACCGAGATGGAAGATAGGTTGAGAACAGGGTTCAAATTATCTTTTTGTCTTTAAAGGGGTCTCTCTATCTCATAAAAAGTTGGCACACCCCGCGCATAACAAGGCAATACAATTAAATAGTCTAGGCTTAAGACTACAAAACAGGAGATATAATGGTAGCTGCCTCATAGGATGGCAGTAGCACCAAGGGAGTAGCTGTGTTAATGAGACGTAATCTGACTATAAACATAATTAAAGTAAGCTCAGATGCTTCAGGAAGGCTAGCATTCTGTTGTACCTCCATTGAAAGAAGGAAAGTAGCCTTTATTAGTATTTATGGCCCAGCCATCTTTGCCTGTGCATTTTTTCAGAACATTACAAAAGAGTTGTTAACTTTAGATGAGTACCACCTGATTATTGGTGCAGACATGAATACAGTTTTTGACAACACCCTAGAGACACGCCGCTCCGTCTGGCATCATGTTTTTGTTTGTTTTTATGTAATGTTCGTAATTTTATGTAATGTTCTGTTATTTTTTTCGTATTTAATTGTCAAGTTGAATGTTTTCACCCTTTATTTACATTCATGAGTATCCAGCTACATTTAATGAGTTAAGTAAAATACATTCACACACGCAAAATGTTGATGTTGTGGACATTCCTTTATTCTGAGATACATCAATAGGCTCTCAAAACAATCCCAAACAGACATAAGGTCTTTATAGAGCAAATCCATATAGATTATTTGTCAAATAAACCAGTAAAACAGAATTAGGGGATGGAATATATAACATTCACACTCATAGCTCATATTTTTAAAATAAATCAGTGAAAAGTATCCTGACAAACAAGCAGCATTTAGCATTTTAATGCCTTGGTCATATTTCATAATTTAAATTCTTCTGTAGGTTACCTGATAGCACAGTTTAAGACGCATGAGCGTGACATTATTCATTTTTGCAGCCAATCACTGCTGTCGTTTTATTTTATTGATTTGATCTTAGTCATTAGAAGCTAAATTCTAAGGCAGGCCCTAGGTAAAATCCAACAAACCGCATTCACCCCACAAGCCAATAGTTGAATAGCCCTCTCCTAGAGCTTTTGAGATATTGCCACTGCTCCAATGAAAGGCACTGTTAGAATGCTTGGATCAAGCCAGGTTCAGCATAGCATATGCCACTGTCTGCTCACGTTGGTGACCGGACCAGGGCAAGCACACTTTCGCAGTTCCTGCTGGAAATGCAGTCTAGTTGTTATTCCTCCGTTTTCTGATGGTATCTGTATTGTTACAATACCTCATATACGTTGTTACCTACCAATACAATAAAAAATTGAGTACAATTATTCAATACTGAAATGATATTCTCTCCCTCGTTCCACCTAGTTACCAACGATTGGTTGGCTAGTTATCTTGGGTGTGTCTGGACCACTTGAGGCTGCTGCAGACACGACAAGTTGATTTGTCCATTCCCTTCCTAGGGGCTATACTACTCGATTAGTGTCAAGGCATGTTGCGCTCTAAGCCAGGGTATGCTTATGAAAGTGGCTCTGTTTTAGCGTCACTTGTATCACCATGGTGTCTTATGCTGCCAACGAAACCTGGTCGGCAGCAGGTTATGTGCAGGTTTCGTGTAAGATTCTGTCATATCCTATCTTACAGGTGGAGCTCCGCCTCTCCAAAAGCCAGGCGCTTTAACAGTGTTGTGTGTGCAAATATGCCACTAAGGACGTGCATACCATACAACATCCGATGACAATCGATTTATTTGATGTTATAGGCTAGACACTATATGGGCTCTATCTTGCACGTAGCGCTATTGACTTTATACACTGGCACTTGTATCATTCCTATTTTGCATTGAACGCACAGCGGAATTTTCCCTCCACAGACGCAGGTTGTTAAATTAGGAAATGAATTTGCGCTCCTGGGGGGCTGTTCAGCGAAAAGAGGAAGCGTGTTCCGGAGCAAACATTCCCTGGTGCTATTTTGCAGATTCAGAAAACACTGACCAGGAAAAACCTAGTCTAAAGTCAGTGGCGGAATTAAATTAATTTTTTTTAATTAATATATTAGGTGCGAATTCCATATGTGACTTTCCGGACATGGGGAAATTGGCCAGGTCCTTGGTAAAGATGACTAAAAAGTGTAGGATTTATATTTACAATGACATTGAAATATGCATCATGTAATTCATAAGACTTAAATTAACAGGTTTGATCCTCTGAAATACATTTTGACGCATTTTTACATTGTTGAGAGCTCATGAAATGGACCGGACGCAAAAAGCACCGGTTTCGTAGAATGACCCGGTTATTCAAATGCTATTTTAAGGGCGCATGCATGGCCACAGGGGCGCCTGCAGGAATGTATGAATATATGCACACCCATCTACTGACACCCCTGAGCACGCACTGAAACAATCAAAGCATTGATACTATTTGTCCGTTTCCCGGTTTTGTTTGTGTGTTGGTCATCTAAAAAGTAGCCTATATACAACACCCACATGCAATATCTTCACAACAACGCCTAATAACGACCTATTCATTTGGACAACTTTATACAGCGCTATAAAGGCTAAAGTTACCTTTAGTTTTGTCCCAATTTACGGTTGTTTATGGCTTTAAACATCGTGTTAGTTAGTAATACATAATTACAAGGAAAAATACGAGGGATCATTGTGGTGTCCATGAAGATGAGGGAAAATAAGCATACTGTAAATCTAGTGTACACAACATTTCCATGAATCATGGATCTGTTGATGACATAAATTAAATGGTCCAAACCTATAATTTATAAAAATGAACCGCTGACAAATAGATTACACAAGGAAATGGCAAACAGTGTGCAGACTGTGTGTGCAGGCCATATGTCTATGTTTCAGTTTATCTTTTGTTGTTTTCGTTTAAAATTTGGATGGGCATTTACTTCACTTCATCCAACTACTGTACAGGTCACCCCTGGAGGATATCTAAATATGTTTTATGTCCACATAATACAATATTCAGTTTGGATGTGTTGTTTGTAGGCTACACATTATTTGTGTGTATTTGAGTGCAAACATGTTCTTTTTTGCAGTGAACAGATACATGGTGAGTGTGTCTACACCAGATATTAAGGGCAGCGGAACAGACGCTGATGTGTTTCTCATCATCTTTGGAGTGAAAGGAGATTCCGGTGTGTGCATGTGTTTTATTTTATTTTATTTTATTTTAAAATAATGCAACCTATTGTATTTATACAGAGTATTTATTTACAGTATGTGTGTGTATGATGTACAGTGTGTAAGTATGTCATGTATATGTATGTATGTATGTATGTAGTAATATTTGTGCATGTTTATATGTTTAGGTGATCGTAGGCTGGACAGTAAAGATAAAGATAACTTTGAGAGGGGAGGTGAAGACAAGTTCGTTGTTGAGGCTCCAAATCTGGGTCGTGTACAGAAGATCACTATTGGACACAACAACAAGGGAAACTCAGCTGGGTGGGCCTGTGGGAAGGTATGCACGCACGCACATTATTACGTCATTCATGGCTCACAAACAGTATACGTTCAGTACTGAAATGAGGTGCTGAGAGGAAATGGTGTAAATCTAGAGATGCCAATTATCTTAGTAACTACCAGTCTTTGTTATCTTCTTTTGCATCCACACTTGCAAAAAAGGCATTCTATTAGAGCAAGATTTCTACTTTCAAGTCTCTGCTCAATCCTACACTACCGTCATCATCTACTTCACTACTACTTCAGCAGATGACTTTTTTACTGACAAAGTTGCTTAAATAAGATCCCAGTTTGATAAGCCTTTACAGAGGGCTTTGCCTTGTGTTAACATGGTGGCATCATTGGACTCTTTCTCTCCTCATGATGAAGAAAAGGTTTCTCTACTGCTTGAGCAAAGTCCTCTTGATGAAGAAAAGGTTTCTCTACTGCTTTAGCGAAGACGTCCAACAACATGCCCTTTGGATCCTGTCCTGTCTACTCTTCTGCAGTCTATCGCACTGCTCTTCTGCTGGCGGTCACACATGCGTCCACAAACTTGAAAATCATGACAAACGCATAGTCAATAAGTGAAGGGAATAAATGACCATCAGATAAAATCTGAAAACTGAGGGAAATGGGATGTTTGCCAAGTTTAGGCTTCAAAACACTGTCCCTGTTGGCGCAGAAATAAACCATGTTTGTGCAATGTCCCCCTGTAGTAGTAGTAGTTCAGCATCCAGTCACCCATGTTTATCTAAACAATGTGAGGAGCTGCCCTCTGATCACAACCCCCTCCCCCCAAACTGGGGTGGGGATGAGGTTGAAAACAGACATATTGGCCATGAGCGGGGTAGCCCCCGACCAAATATTCAGTGCAAAGCCCAACCTAGCTAACCTGAGTCTCTCCAGATGAATTTCGTTCCTTCCTGAGACTCTTTGGTGAGACTGTTTTGATTCAGACAACAATGGCGGCTTGCATCAGCGTCACGGGTTGGCTTCGATGTGAGTGGTTGAAGTAGCACGTCAATAAAGATGACGGACAAGTGGCTTATCCAATCATATGCAAGGATTTTTGATAAGGCCCAGCCTTATGAAACACCTCTCCAATGAAGTGATCCCAGATGGATGAGGTAGACTCCCTCTTGCTTAAAGATGCGATTCAAGTAGTCCCACAGGGGGAAGAGAATGCAGGTTTTTACAGCGGCTATTTTTTGGTCCCAAAAAAAGACGGAGGCTTTCGGCCAATCTTAGACTTAAGAGTGCTGAATAAATCTCTCATGAAAAGAAAATTCTGCATGCTGACCAACCGCCAACTCTTTCAATTCATAAAGTCAAACGATTGGTTTGTGAAACTA
Source organism: Alosa sapidissima (assembly GCF_018492685.1). Taxonomy (NCBI): domain Eukaryota; kingdom Metazoa; phylum Chordata; class Actinopteri; order Clupeiformes; family Clupeidae; genus Alosa; species Alosa sapidissima. The sequence continues at coordinate 30,374,424 of NC_055969.1, forward strand.
GACCTGTTGGAGGCCTACAGTGGATACTACAATCAATTGGCCGGTTTCACACGTGATTCTCACCTGACCTCACGTGTGAATCACACAGCTTTTATTGATATTTCCCCAGTGAAGCTGCAATGACCCAAACAACCATCAGCCTACTTTTGAGTCTGGTTGGAGCTGCTCCAAACGACACGCAGTCTTGCGATAAAACTTGTTATTGTTTATGAAGGTGTCTTTTTTTATTTTATGAAGAGGCATCTGGCTGTTTTGTTTATGTTTGTTTTGCTTTCATTAATGGTTTAGCTCATGAGGTCACAACAGGGACGTTGGAAGTATTTTCTGAGAGGGGGTGCGGATGATGTGAGAGGGGCTACTGCCTGGGTGCAAAAGACATCATGCTACTTTATAATAATTCACATTACAGGTATTTGTCGACGAACGACAAACGAACACTAACAATTAGGCTATGTTTAAAGTTAGCTTCTCGGTGAGCATGTTGCGACTTGGCAGTATACAATGTAGTATACATGTATACAATGCCTACCCCAGTCAGTTAGGCTATTGCATAGTATTATAATCTGTATAATTGGGTTGATTGCGAATTTCATGTGACCGCGCTGCACGAAAATTAGTGTCAGAAGTTATTGCTCCCACTCCGTCGTAGGTGCTTGTCTGCATGTCAACAGGCACGGTTTCCAGCAGGCTACATGAGTTTTTTCAAGGATTGTATAAAGAACAACAACGAAATCAACTTAGCCATTTAGATACGCTTGTAGTTACTTCTTTACATGCGCCTATTGGTCGCTATTGCAGTGGAATAGGCATAGTTTACACAGAATGCCAGGTAGATTTGTCGACTAACGACAAACGAATAAAATAGGCTTCTGTGATGGACATTATAGAACATAGCCTACACAGTGCTTCTAATGATTAAGAGGGATTTATTTGTCACATAGCCTACACAGTTAGGCTATATAATAGCCTAGCGTTTTTAAATTGCATATAATCCGTTGCCATTCACTGTATGGCTGTCAAATGAATAAATGTAGGCTACTTCTCACGAAAACAAAGCAGCATGGCCATCATCACCTGAAACGAGCACAACGAATCAGGGAAGGGAACATGGGCTTGTACCTCATCTGTTTTCAGATGGTTCCGCAACACACTACAGACACACAGTCCACATTCGTCCAATGTGGCTATGGAGCAAAATGAGTTCGGGGTCTCCAGCGGATCCAAATTGCTCCTTTTTGGATACGCTGATCCGATGGTCTAATGTGGAAGGGAGGGCGAATCGTAACAAAAGTGCGTTGGATACATTTGTATCCGACATAGTGTAGATGGCCTCACGTCACGTCACGTTCGTGCGCACAACCCCGGGCAGTCCGAGCCAAATGGATAGCACCATAAGGAGAGGGCGAAGTATCTAGTTTCGGAAAGGGCCCATGTCTCATGCTTTGCAGAGATATGAGCTCACTTCCTGTTTCCTGAAAATGTTTTTGGCTGTGTCTCAAACCGCATATACATTGGGCATTACTTCAAATTGGCCAGCTTCCCTCGCGGTCCGCACGTGACATCACACGGGATCACGCAACTTTAATTTGTATTTTTCCAGTGACGCTGCAACGACGCTGCAACAACCCAAACAACCGGCAGATGGCTCTTGTGAGCAGGGTGTCTCGTAAAAAGAAATGGAGCCTGGAAAACCCTACACAGACTTCACTACAGACTTTAGCAGACTGGTTTAGAAATAATTTATTAGCCAGAAATATGCCTGCCCTAATAAAGAAATATTTGGTTAATATGCCCTAATAAAGAAATATTTGGTTAACTGCGAGTGAATCCCATTTGCAGCCGTAGAAGAAACGCAGGACGAATGAAACATTCCGGTTTTCTCCGAGTGCAACGATGATAGACAGACATCATTTAGACAAAATATAGAGCATATTAACCTCTGTTGCTCAGCCAAATGCTTTCCTGTGCTGTTATCACGGAGTTACAGGCGATAAACGATTTTTGATGGTCACAAGTGTACTTCATTAGCGGTTTATTTTTTTATTATTAAAGAGTGTTTTTCATTTAAAGGTTTGACTTCGTGCTTATTCAGTAGAGCATTTAGTGCTCTCCCCAATCCCAGACGTTTACATTGCATGTTTGTTTGTAATGGATGCAACCGTGAGATACGCGCTTGACGGCAATGAGTTGTTAACAGACATGAACCAAGAAATATAGCCCAGCAGCAATCTATCTAAAATAACACATACTTGAAATACCATTCATGATATGTTGTCAAATATTGAAGTTGTGGGAAGTTTACATAATTTAAGCTGTAGGCTATGTTTCATTCGTCCCCCATGCTGTTTCATTTGTCCCAGCCAGGAGGGACGAATGAAACAAAACACGTTCGACTTCTCCTTAAATAACTCTTGAACGGTTTTGTTCAGAGCTACATGCAACTGTATTTGACAGAGGACAGATGTATGTATGTCGCATAGGCTACTCAATGGTGCTATTTCACACGCATTATAGCGACCCCCACTCACCGGGGTTAGGTGGAAGGTGTTAATAGCCAGGGCTTTGAACCAGATTTTTTTGTCAGTTGGTTCGTTCTGAGCAGAAACAGTATTTTAACGTTTCCGGTTTTGGTTCCCACCCTAAAATTGACGTTCCCGAACCGGTTAGAACAAAAAAAATATTGTTCCAGAACCGGTTAATAACGTTCCATGTCAGCTGTCGGAAAAAAATATATGTATGCTTTCAAAACGGCTATTAATAGTCACAATATTGTCTTTTAGACTCTATCCTACAAACACTAGGCCTCTGCTTTATACAAGCTGCACCAGTGTCTTCATATAGCCTTTAGCCTAAATAGTTTCCTGGTCAAACAAAGAAAGTATATTTTTGGTGGGTACTGTAATATTTGATTCATGGATGCCTTCCCATTGTCTAAATGCCAAAATGAGGACTATTATGTTTATCCAAATAAATTAAAGCTGTAGCCTTAATGTTAATGCTAGGTTTTTCCAACAATGTTTGTCACGGCCTAGTAAAAAGAGAAAACAGGTGAAATGAAATCATTGAGATTTGGAGACTTAATAGGCCTTTTGATTGCCTGCTAGAGGCAAGCTCTGTCTGTCTGCACTCTCCATGCATTCATTGAATGACAGGTGGTGACCCTCACCATTTCACTGAAGACACAAAACTTTCCCAGGAACAAAAAAAGAACCGGTATTAACCGGTTACCACTATTTTAAAAAATCGTTTCTGTTCCGGAACATAAAATAATCATAAAGTTTCTGGTTTCGTTTCTGTTCCTAGCAAATTACAAAAGTTTCTGGTTTTCATTTTCGTTCCATGAACCGGTTAAAAGCCTTGTTAATAGCCTATTGTAGCCTACAGTGGACTAGGGCTGTCAGAATTGCTCAAAAATGATGTTTGAATTTTCCCTCTAAAATAAACACATGTATTCGAATATATTGGAATCTAGGCTATATTATTTGCGCATTATGTCAATGACGCGCATCACATCATCTGCTTTTAACTTTTTGGAAACTTTTGAATCAACTGAAAGAAGATAAATATTTTTCGTTAGTTTTGGAAGTTTATTTTTACGTAGCCTACAATAGCCAGTTCCGACAAAGCCGAAATTACTCCTTTTGAAACAATGAGTGAGCAGGCTGCGCGTTTGTATGGTTATTGCTTGACAGGGAGGGATCCCAAGCAGCTTTCAGCCATAAGGCTACTTTGAGAACATTTCCTAATTCACCCGACACTGATATTCGGCATAGCCTATAAGCAGTTTAATTAAATGTAATGTTAGTTGTAAACCAGTGGTTCTTAACTGGTCTGGCTTTGGGACCCACAGTTTCCGATGTTCATTTAGTCGCGACCCATATATTTGTTTAGTGTTCAAACCAACAGATATGGTGAACTACAGGGTAAGACATGCACAGTAGGCCTACCTGCAGGTCTACTTGTTTGGAGCATGCTAATGTTTGGCATTACATTTGTGAAGTCTTCAACTCCTGATGTAACCTTTCAAAGTACTCGACAGGTTTGTCTTTTTCTTTTTTTTTTTTTTTATCCACAAGCTCCACCACCCAGCCAGAACGGTTCCGCGACCCACTTTTGGGTCCTGACCCACCAGTTAAGAAACACTGTTGTAAACAAACAGGCTACTTGGTGAGGCTTGGCCTCACAGATGCGCTCATGCCTTAGATGGCAAGAAAAATCTTCACGATATAGGCCTAGCCTATTAACTGACCGCCCGATTCACGTTGGCTGGGGGCAGGGGGGGCCATCAGACATTTGTGCCCAGGGGTCTATGAATTGTTAATCCGGCTCTGCCCCCAACAAATCTCACCTATAGCGCAACCATTTACATCTTCATAAAATAACTTGCCAGATATGCCTTCATAGCTTTGGGCTTCATTCAGCATTTTGTTCTTCCACTGGAAATGACTCTTCAACATTTGGTGCCTGCTGCATCCTTTCTGTTTTTATTGTTTAGAAAACGTTTGAGGTCTTGAGGTAATGCATTAAACATTGTTTGCTGGTAACCCTCCACAAATAGCCTACAGATTCTTGCGTGCGTACATTCTCTATTCTCTCCAAAATATGACCATTCTATAGGCTGACCAAGTGCGTATTTCTGCGGCATAAAGCAGATGTATTTGTTTATTGTACAGAAAAATAAAAATAACCCGTCAAGCAGTCAATTGACTACATTGCATTCAAGAAGTAGGGCAAATTAATTTACGAAACCAAAACGTGGGTCATAGTTGTCTAAGCCTCTATTGCGTAGCCTGTTAAAAATGTCGCTAGATAGTATTAAATCGCCAACAACATTGTTTTCTGCAGAAGCCTACCCTAGGCTACAGATTAGTTCTGAACAGTTATTTCTCTACTGGCTCAATTATCAAAAAGGTGCTTTCTCTTCGTCCTCTTTCCGTATAGAGACGTTAGAATAAATTAACGTTTGCGATTGACAACGTTGTGATAAGTAGGCTATAACACTAAGTGAACTTGAATGCATCAATTTTGAACAAAGTTGTGTAGGCTACACTGCGCCAGTTGTAGTCTAATAGTTCTTGCACAAGACACTATTTTCGTTTTGTGGAGCGGCACCGGTAGGCTATCAAAAGCAGATTTCGATTTTCGTTACCACTGTGTAGCCAAGCCTTAAGCCATACCCAAGTACCCTAAATCGAGGCAATGTTTAATTATGCATGATATTATTTTGTTATTGAATTTGTAGGCTGGGATTCCTCTCGGCAACAATTATGTTTAAAGGTAGCCTTCTGCTTTTTCAGAAGGGGCGGCAGGCAGGCTACTGACAGAGCGATGTACAGTGGCAGAGTGACGCACATTGGCTGGAAGTGGTACTAAAGTTTCATGCAGCTTCACGCCGCGTAATGCGCGACTGAAGTGGCCATTTCAAAGTAATGCCCACTGTACTTCTGTCAGTACACTGCTAGTGTGCACTGAGCATTTACTTCGGTACTGCCAGAGCCCGTCTACGGAGAGCCTGGCCACTCCGTATTAAGTCCCATTGTACTGAATTTTGGTTGCAGTTCCACCAGAGTTCCACTGGGGGCGATCGCCATGAGTGCAAAATGAATGGGAGTCAATGGAGCTAGACGGCTAAATTTGTCTCTTTCACCTGATTGTCGTTGACAAATCTCAGATTTGATTGTAGTTTGTATAACTTCAACATGGATTATAGGACAAAAGTTGAATGAACGAGTACTTATGTCCTTTTGATTTCTTACAGGTTGGGTCGTTGTTGCCCATAACACGCTAGCATTGTGCTAATGAATGACGTCATTGACACGTTTGAAAGGCTTTTTAATACAATTAAGTGACTTTAAAAAATATAATACTCCACCAAAGTGTATTTTCTTTGCCTCCCCTTTCGAATACAATATTCAAATTACTTGAAAAAAATATATATCTCGAGAAAAGTGGATTTTGAGGGGTACAGCTCCATAGACCTCCATTCATTCTGCACTCGTGGACGAGTGCCCTCATGTGGAACCACAGAAGGAACTGCAACCAGTTCAGAAACCAGAAGTTTTCCGAGAGTGGAAGTTGGTTAGTATTGTTCGAAAGGGAACACATGTTAAAACACTTACCGGAAGTGTAATAGTAGTGCAAGTAGTAGTGCAAGTAGTGTCCATTGTTCCACACTGAACTTTTTAACCGTTATTAGGGCGTCATCCGGGTACTTTCAGTGCACTGAGTTTTTGTGTTATCTGCACTATTTACTTAAACTAAGTATTTATAGTGTGCAAGTAGGCGGTTTGAGACACAGCCTTTGTGTTTCTGACAAAATCCAATATGGCAGCAGGATTGATAATGTTGACATCAAATTTTGCAATGTATCGGCCTTAGGGCCACTCGCAGGATTAACAGACTAGATTAAATCTAAACACACAAACAGTTACAAGCCAAAATGCATTTTTGATCATTGCTGCTCCCCCTAGCGTGTATGTCAGTCAAATGTAGAGGTCTAAATGTAGAGGCGGCTTCGCTGCCAATTTCCATTGGCTGTGACAGGCGAACGCTTTTGAATATGGCTTCAGAAAGCAATACATTTGTGAGGCTTGGGCTGAAGATCAAGTGGTTCAAGTTTGGTGACGATCAAACTAAATTTGTGACCTGTAAAAATGTAGTTTCGTTTGAAATAACATCCAATTTGGTAGAAATTCCTAACATTCCTTTATACTTCGCCTAAACTTAAAGAATCCCTATGCAGGTCTGGTTATTCCTTCGCTGTTTCAGGGTTTTCGCCGGATTTGGGCTCGCATTTTTCACGACATAGCTCCCCCTGCAGCCTCGGTAGCAAGTCACTGCTACGCTAAACTCCCACTAGCTAGCAAGCTAGCCATCAAGAAACCAAGCTAAACACATACAGGGCTTACAATAAAACGGTCGAGCAAACACATTGTTCAAGAGACTATCAAACCACATTACAAAAACGAAGTTCACCCAAGGGTTGGCTACTTACAATTTCAACAGCAACAAAGCCAAGTCGGCGTCCGTTTTGCAGTCTTCTTAGAAACTACAATCTGACTACATTTTCGAGGCGCGATTGGATACTTCCGCTGAGTCACATCCGGATTTACCCGGTCCGGGATCAGAAAGTTGCATATTTGTTTTTTCCGCGGAGAAGCGATAGAGGGAGACGAAGCACCCACCAAACAACCCAGAAAGTGTTGTAGAACCATCAGAACAACCTGCATAATTAAGGTCATTTTTGCTAAAATTGTTGCATAGGGCTTCTTTTGTCCATGTTATATTCGAATTTGATTAATACTCAATGCTAGACAGTGTCTCTGCTCTGTTATTATGGAAGTTGCATAAATCCACGTTGTTCTATTATATGTCGTTACATAATTATAGTTTACAGACGCGCACAGGCATGCATTGAATGAATGCTCATACCACCACTTAATTGTATGCCTCTATGTTTGATGCCACCAAATTAGCCAAGTATTTTCTCCTGATTGCAGAAGTTTTTCTCTGCGGTTCCTTGATCAATTGCGCAGCAAATTATCAGATGAAGCAGATGAAGGGTCTAATTTCATTCCGCGGCTCCGTGGGCCAGCAGTGTCCACATTGCGGGCCGGTGCCGGTCCGCGGCCCGTAGTTTGAGAAACGCTGCTCTAAGCAATGTTGGGTAACATCATTCTGACAAAACAGAGAGCTAGCTCGCCCCTTCCTCCAGTACAACAGAAACTCTCCTGACATGCATCTCGTAGGCTCGATTGGCTGGATCATTTTGTTATGTTTAATGGACCAGGTGGTTTTTGTTGCCATTTTTGGAGCCTGCTGTCCACAGAGACCACATTTTTTTACTGTGCAGGGGACAGGCAGCTAGCAGATGGTGAGGTGATGTTCGCTTTATTTAACAAAAAATGTTTTAGTTTAGAAGCCACTTAGAGCACCTTTAGAAGTCTCTTAGAGCACCTTTAAGCTGCAGAGCTATAATTAAAGCAATAGAATAACATTTTAGCTATTAACAATTAAGCATTTTAACATTTAAGCTTTAAGTTATAGCTACAGCATCAGACTAACGTCTAAACTACAGTGCAGAGGAGACTATAGTTAGGAGTTACCACTGCATCTGTCAGTACTAGTACTAGAGGATAGGAGTGCCTACATGATAAGTAGGCTACTAGTCAAAGTATGTATGGAGAGAAGTGGCAAAAGAGGAGGTAGAGAGGGAAGTGGAGAGGGAGGAGGCGAGAAGAGGGGGAACATCCACCACCATACCTCTTGATTGCCTTTGTTGGCCTGTATGTAACCATGTGGGGCACTGATCACCGCCGTGACCCCTCACAACTCTCATGGCGGAAGAAAGCTGCATAATAATGAGAAAAGGTAGAAGCACAATGGTTGCCTATGCAGCTTCACTATCTTTGTAAAGATTTCAACCATGTAAAAAGAAAAAATTGTCAGTTGTCAAATCAGTTTTGTTTTGTTTGTTTTTTTGTATGTGTTTAGGTGGAGATAGAAGACAAAGGAAATAAAGAGGTGTATGAGTTCCCCTACGATGATGCCTGGTTTAACATCGACGATGGTGATGGCAAAATACAGAGGGACGCACTGGTGGGAACAACAGGCCTGTGTACCGGTAAAACCATACACAAAAAACAATTAACAAGAACAGTCTTGAATAGACTGAATTGTATTAGAATTGTAATTGTTTTAATTAAATTTTGATGCTTTATAGTAACACAATGTAGTCAACATACTGGGTTCCCCTTTTAGCACTAAGTGGGTCCCCAATTTGTCTAAATCTGATGGAAAGGGTCATGATCTTACCCACACATTACATAGTTCAGTGCCAAGAACTCTGGGCGTGCATCCACTCTCTCTGTGCCTTCTGCTTCTGCTATCCTTTCAGTGACCGGAATACAGTATGAAAGCAGGCTTTGAGGACGTTTTGGTCGATAAAAGGATTTACTTTCCTCCAGAAGCTATCAAAAGGGACTTAATTATGCTATGGATGGGTGTATTCACTTCAACTTAGAATACATACAAGGTGACAAGCAGTTGTGGAGAGTAGCCGTGCAAATCCCACTGACGTTAATGCTAGCTAGCTAGCTAGTGGAAGATTGATACTAAGATATGTTAGGTTACGTTAATATTTGATGTAGTAAGAATATAGTAGTTGGTTAATGAGCATTTTCATCTTGGGATTTAACAGGGAACCTGTGCCCACGTTGTTGGCTTAGTTACCTACATTACATCGAGCTGTTGCAAACGCGAGAGACGTCCTGTAGGCTACTTTTGATGAAAATATATCCCGTTTTCTAGCCTCTCGGGGTACCGGCTATCAGTATTACACGTCCCCAATGCAAAACGTTTGACCATGGTTATCCGTCGGGGTTTTTTGAGTTAATAAACTCCATAAATAACCATTAATTTGTCATTTTATGCCTGCCCCCTGTTGTTTCCTTTGGAGTTGTCCGAGCTGATGTCCGAGTCCCGTTGAGGCTGGACTGTGATTGGCTCATCAGCGTTCTAAGGGTGGTGCTTAGCGACAGGTCAATTAGGTTATGTGTACTTTTAGTGACTGTACACTCATTGACCTGTAGATGGTGGTGCACACATATACACAAGCACACACACACACACAGGCACGCACATACTATCGGTATCGGCAATTAGAACGGCCAATACATAATTACAAATTCAGTAGGATTAAAGGAAAACGAAATATTCATCATCATTTGGCTGCATTTCCTGTATTGGGGTTACGTAGTCGTTTGTCCACCAGATGGCGCATCGTTGCAGTGAGACGTAATTTTGTTGGAAGTTAATCTAAAGTGGGTTGGAAAGACAATAGACGCTTCCTACAAGGATGAGAATAATTTGTGTCAACTCGCCGCAATGTAGATTTATTAACGCACCCAAGATGATCTGCATCTCCATTTAAACCAAATGTTTTAGAGCGCACGTTGAGAGTTGTATCCAGGGCAGGGCTGTAGGCTACCTACACATATTAGTTGCACGTGCTACAAAAATCATTCTTTGCGATGGATGATTTAGTACCAACGTTACACCGGTCCAATACAGTTTTGCCTATGGCTATACCGTGAGACTGAGACGCTTTTTGTTTGTTCGAAGTGCGTGTTTAGGGTGTGAGAGGGGAGTCGATGTGCTTTGATTCAAGCTTGGTAGTTGTAGTCTATGCGATTAAAAAGCATGTGTGTGTGAAGTATCCAAACAATGATAACACTTTCATTATGGCTGCTTTAGCCACAGACCTTCAGCTACTGTACAGTGGGTCCCATTTAGAAGTGTCCACTTCATTCACGCTTTCCGTGATTCACGCAGCTGCGTGAAATGTATTAGAGGCTACTACTAATATGCAAAACTATTGTAACAAACGGCAAAGTTGTCTCAGAATGGTTTTTATTGGTCTCACACCAAAACACACAAACACATAATACTGGGCCATACCTGACCCTTATGCCCCAGCACTGAACATCTACTTTAGGCTCTATCTCAAACACACACCAATCAACCCTGGTTATGAATACTGCAGCTGCAAACATAAACACAACAGACATGACATACGACATTGTCAACCCGTATGGTTATTACATCAACATTACACACATACACACATTGCACAGCATCATGGGAGCACAGTCATAACCAGCTAGGCTCAGTTCATTACACTATTAACTTTTCGCCAAGAGGTGGCAGCTTATGTCCGCTTGATACTGTAAGCCATTGGTTCCCAAATGAGATTTTATTTGGGTCGCCAGCATAGCCTAGTGACAATTTATGTTGTGTAATAGGCCTAGAATAGGGCCTACCTTATATAGCTTATAGTTTGTTAACAGTCACTATTTGTCATAACTCCCTCTATGCATTTTTGGATTTAGAATAGCTCTGAAACCGGGGGGGGCAAACACATCGCAGAGGGGGCGCCAGTCCGTGGATATCTCCATCGCAAAATTAAACAATATTTCTATCAAGGTGAACCCAGCCTGATCTGCCGGCGATTTGTTTTTCGATTACTTAAAAGATTGAGCTTGGTCTGGCGAAAGCCAGACTAACCATGGACCTCACAGTTGCAAAATGCAAGGGAACATGAATCAGCCTATATTTGCACGAACAATAACAGCCAGCAGCTCTTCAACTTGGCCCGTTAAAATGTGTATGAACAGTCTAGCGATGCATTTCATGAAGGCCCTTTTGGACATGTCAGTTATTTGCACCACTGGGTAAAACTGCATTTTGTTTTAGACTACTGGTATTTAAAGGAATTATCCGGAGTAAAATGCACTTTAGATCAATTTACGGATGATTGGGAGTACATACATTGAGTTGACATCAAAATCATGTCATTCGGATGTGTTTTGAGAAAGTTCGATTTTACCGTTTTTAGTCAAAACTTGTTAGCCTGGAAGTGACCAGGGCAAGTCATTTCGCCGCTACAAAACGCTATTTTTATACCTCTTCTACAGTTCCAAACAACATTACATTACACTTACGTGGTAGTGAGTAGAGGGTCCCTAAAGCCAAACTGAAGTATCCCGAGGTCTTTATGTGGTCGGATAGAGAGTCCAGAATGAATTTCATCAAGCCAGTACCTTTCCGGAAATGTTGCTGCTGCAGCTGGCGTCTTTAGGGGAAAGTCCGTAGGAGTCGATTGCCGAGTGTGGAGTAACACGCTCTGGAAATTCACAATTTCGTCGCCGTTTTTTTTTTTTTTTTTAAAAACATAGTCTAGTATTTCTTTCGAAATTGAAATGAAGTTGTATGGACTGGACTATGTTTTTTTTTTTTTTTAAAACGGCGACGAAATTGTGAATTTCTAGAGCGTGTTTCCACAAATGGACCACAAAAAACGCCCACACACGACTGAACGTGGGGAGGCAGCGCGACAAAATGAAGTGTCGTGCAAGTGGATCGGTACCGTTATGGTACCGATCCACTTGCACGACACGTCATACGCATGGGGTCGCGCTGCCTGGCCTCGTTCAGTCGTGTGTGGGCGTTTTGTTTAAAATGTCAGTTACCAGCTCATACTACCTCGTTCATTTGGATTCATTTGCATAAAGATGGGCTTCGCCCAGCTTTTTGACGCGCGACATATTTTCAAATGCAGCGCTGCCTTCCCTGAATGCTTTGCGGGCACGTTAAAGTCGCTTGACGTCACCCATAGGACTAGAGTGGAATGCGACACAACAAAATGAAGTGTCGTGCAAGTGGATCGGTACCGTAACCGTACCGATCCACTTGCACGACACTTCATTTTGTCGTGACGCATAGATGTCGCGCTGCCTCCCCACGTTCAGTCGTGTGTGGGCGTTTTGTTTAAAATGTCAGTTACCAGCTCATACTCAGTTCGTTTTAACGTATCTTAAGTGTTTTTCCACAAATGGACCACAATTTTAGGCATGTACTTAACAGTATACAACACATTAATAGCCTAAACAAACTATGCAAGCCATTTCGAAATCTTGTTTTATTTAAACTACTCAAAGCAATCTCAAATCCTCACCAGAAACACCAACAGTCAATATATTCATCCAAATCCTAGTTTTGTTTGTTTTATGGACTACTAGGTGGTCGTGGAAGAGATTGTTAAAACATTATTTGTCTTGTAAGCGGAACCAAAGTTTCACAGGCACCGTTGTGGTAGAACAAAGGACCTACAACCTCGTCCTTGTGGGCTTCGCCCAGCTTTTTGACGCGCAACATTATTTCAAATGCAGCGCTGCCTTCCCGGAATGCTTTGTGGGCGCGTTAAAGTCGCTTGACGTCACCCATAGGACTAGAGTGGAATGCGACACAACAAAATGAAGTGTCGTGCAAGTGGATCGGTACCGTAACCGTACCGATCCACTTGCACGACACTTCATTTTGTCGTGACGCATAGATGTCGCGCTGCCTCCCCACGTTCAGTCGTGTGTGGGCGTTTTGTTTAAAATGTCAGTTACCAGCTCATACTCAGTTCGTTTTAACGTATCTTAAGTGTTTTTCCACAAATGGACCACAATTTTAGGCATGTACTTAACAGTATACAACACATTAATAGCCTAAACAAATTATGCAAGCCATTTCGAAATCTTGTTTTATTTAAACTACTCAAAGCAATCTCAAATCCTCACCAGAAACACCAACAGTCAATATATTCATCCAAATCCTAGTTTTGTTTGTTTTATGGACTACTAGGTGGTCGTGGAAGAGATTGTTAAAACATTATTTGTCTTGTAAGCGGAACCAAAGTTTCACAGGCACCGTTGTGGTAGAACAAAGGACCTACAACCTCGTCCTTGTGGGCTTCGCCCAGCTTTTTGACGCGCAACATTATTTCAAATGCAGCGCTGCCTTCCCGGAATGCTTTGTGGGCGCGTTAAAGTCGCTTGACGTCACCCATAGGACTAGAGTGGAATGGTCACGACAAAATGAAGTGAAGTACAAGTGGATCTGTACCGTAGTAAAGATGAACTGAACTGAAATAATCAACATTGATAAGGAGGATAAGCGCCGCGCAGCAGCAGTTTGTGACGTTGTTTGCCGATACTGGTGACGGCGGCCATGTCCTGAAGTAGCCTAAAGCATGTAGGCTACTGATTCCTAAAACATATACAAAGTCCATTCTGTGGCTATTGAAATTTGGGTATATTGTGTTAACTGTAACCCACCCTCTGAAGCCTTTCGTGACACATAGAAAATACTTTTTAATGAACCTGACGTGTTCTTCATTCTCTGATTCTAAAAATGTAATTTTTAAGTCATTAAAACTTAATACAAAGTGGTTTTGAGCCATTTTAAATCGCTGAGCTACAGCATCGGGTGTTCGTAGACTGTGCGTTCCTCCTACGTCTATAGACAGCCAGGGCATATACATTTCTTCTACGACTGCAAACGGGATTCACTCGCAGTTAACCAAATATTTCTTTATTAGGGCAGGGCAGGCTTATTTCTTGCTATTAAATTATTTCTAAACCAGTCTGCTAAAGTTTGTAGTGAAGTCTGTGTAGGGTTTTCCAGGCTCCATTTCTTTTTACGAGACACCCTGCTCACAAGAGCCATCTGCCGGTTATTTGGGTTGTTGCAGTGTCGTTGTAGCGTCACTGGAGAAATACAAATTAAAGCTGCGTGATCCCGAGTGGAACTGACAGGGATTGTTTTGTTTAATAATAATAATAATAATAATAATAAATAAATAAATACATTATGCTGCTACCTTCTGCTTTTCCAAAATACAAATGTAGCCTACAGGTGTACCTTTCATCATTCCAGTTGCAATGGATGGACTGTGATGAACTGCCCTACTTGTGAATGTTTAGAGATTTTAAAGGTTTTATCACAATGCTACACATTTTTTGGCAAGTGCTACAAATCTATTTACCTTTGCAGCGCCAGTAGGCTCATTTCTGTGCGGCCCGCAAACACACATGCCAAACAAGCATACACAAAAGTTTCACGAGTGGGGGATGGAGTAGAAGATGGAGACAAATTGATTAATGTGATTTATTTTCGCGGAATTGATGTAATGGACTTAGCGGCGGTCATATTATGTACCGCTATGCGGTACATCTAGTTATAACTAGAACAATCCTTAAAACTGTTTTTGTTATAGTTATAGTGTGCAAGCCCTTTACTCTTTCTATGTTCACATATATCTCTATGTAGGGGTCATCTATAACGTGCAGGTGATGACAGGTGACCTTCGTGGGGCAGGGACAAACTCCAAAATCCACCTGGTGATGTATGGGAAAAAGGGATTGACTAATAGTGGCAAAGTGTTCCTGGAGGGGGGCACATTTGAGCGTTCTCAGATCGACATCTTCAATGTGGAGATTTGTACGTTGCTCAGCCCCCTCAGCAGGGTGACCATCGGACACGACAACGCCGGGGTCAGCTGTGGCTGGCACTGTGAAAAGGTGTGTGAATATGAATTTGATTGTGTGTGTGTGTGTGTGTGTGTGTGTGTGTGTGTGTGTTTAAGGGTGGCAGGGTATTGTTGTTTTTGTAAGTGACTCTCAAACAGTTTATATGGGTTTGAAGTAGTGATAGAGGAAAGGAAAGTTTCATATGTTTTGTGTGCTTGTGGTTAATATCTAAAGATTGTGGTTAGTATCTAAAGGTTAAGCACATTCACACCCAGAGAATGAGAGAGAGAGAGAGGGAGAAAATGAGTCTATAACATTCAGTGGTCAACATATTTTTCGACCTTTTTTTCTATTTCTGACTGGTGGTGTGTGTGTGTGTGTGTGTGTGTGTGTGTGTGTGTTGTTGTGTGCGTGTGTGTGCGTGTGTAGGTGACAGTGTACTGTCCTTTCACTGGGATAGAGCAGGTGTTCCCTTGCTGTAGATGGTTCGATCAGGATATGGGGGATCACATGGTGGAGAGAGAGCTCCCTGAGATGATCTCACTCAGAAAGAAAAAACTGAAGAGTGAGTCACACACGTACACACATGCCCTGTAGATACACACACAAACATAAAATCTACTGTGTACAGATGTGTGTTAATACTCTTGTCTATCTATCTTTCCATCCATCCATCTGTCTGTCTGTATTTAGAGTACCCATGGTCGTTATGGGTCTTTACGTCGGAAATGAAGGGTTCAGGCACGGATGCCCAGGTGTTTGTGCAGATCTACGGAGAGAAGGGCAAGAGTGATGAGTACAAGCTCCAGAACAAGTCAGACAACTTTAAACAAGGACAAATCGACAAATTTGTGGTGAGAGTGTGTTTGTGAGCCTGTGAGTGTGAGAGAGAGAGATTGAGAGAATTGAAGAACAAGAAAAGGAAACCCAGCATGCTTTGTGCTTCATCCCTGCTTCATTGCCGTAGGTGGAGCTGCCGGACCTTGGACGGGTGCGAAAGCTTCGCATCTGGACAGAAAAAAGAAGTCCCTTCTCAGGCTGGCACCTCAACAGGGTCTGTCTGCAGCACATGTCCTAACACACACACACACACACACACACACACACACTACACACACACACAGGAACACACTTTTTACATTCACATTCCACATGGTACAAATATACATAGACATTGTACAAATATCATACACTTAAGTTTTTTTTTCTGAAATATGTATTTACAGTATGTAAGAGGTTTGTGATAATTAATTTATAAACTGTTAAGTTCATGGTGTCTCAAATAACATAAAATGGACTCCAGCAGTTTATTACATCCCCTTAATTTCTTCTCTGTTCCTCTAAAGCATATATTTAAAAAAAAAATCCCCTCATGGCCTTAAAATGGCTTCAAACTTTGCACCTTCTTCTTCATTTTGGGAAATGGGATTGATCTGACCCTGCCCCACTCTCTACACACTGTTCACCTGCTGCTGAGTGCTGCAGCTCACACATGGTCACTGGCGAAAAGCTTATTTAAATCTAGTGGGATGTCCAGTTCACATTGGGAGTGTTTTCGTTATCAAACGTTGGGTGGATGGCAGAACAAGGCGTTCCTATGTTACTTAAACAGTCATAGGTGTGTTTTGGGTGTAACATCATTTAAAGAGAAACTGTGCAGTATTGCCAATTTCCTCGCTGTTTTCTCGGTTTTTGCTTCTTTTTCACTGGCTCTATCATGACGAATGTCTGAGGAACTCCATCTTCAATATGTGTATTTAAATGCAGTAAAGCAATTCGTTACACTCCTTATACTTCCTGACACTGAGGCCGTCGGCACGCCAGCCCAAAGTTGCAAGGGTGGTTTTTCCGCTCACAGGTGCTAGAGGGAAGCGAGACGGCCACCATTCAACCCGAAAAAAGTCATATAACCACTCCAATGACTCCGAAGCTGTTAAGTCAAGTTACTAAGCTAAAAAAAACTGCATATTAAGCTAAAAAACCTGCATAGTTCGCCTTTAAATCAATGAGAATGACATCTGTCATTCCCTTTAACAGCAACTTCAAAGAATGCATCGGTATTTTAATAGTCAGCGGTGCATTTGAAGGAATCTGCTTGTGAGGCCGTATGGAATAGTTATTCAGTATTGGGGCAGCCGTGGCCTACTGGTTAGCCCTTTGGACTTGTTACTGGAGGGTTGCTGGTTCAAACCCCGACCAGTAGGCGGGGCTGAAGTGCACTTGAGCAAGGTACCTCACTGCTCCCCGAGCGCCGCTGTTGTTGCAGGCAGCTCACTGCGCCGGGATTAGTGTGTGCTTCACCTCACTGTGTGCTGAGTGTGTTTCACTAATTCACGGATTGGGATAAATGCAGAGACCAAATTTCCCTCACAGGATTAAAAGAGTATATATACTTATACTTATTCCACTAAACCATGCTTTACTAAAAACCTAGCATAGTATAGCCTACACGCATTTGAACTCGTCTATTATTTGAAGTCATTGGCAAAGTGAAACTAACTTCACTGTGGTGTCAATCAACGACAAAACAGTTATACACAGTTAATTACTTTCCCTATTGAATGACAATGGGTTCGAAAACATAGCCTGGAAAAAACAACACTTAGCCCACCCCAATAATGTTCGAATGACTGAATAAAAAAAAACATTTATACTGCAGAGGAGTTGCTTACATCTGGTGTCATATTGGCCTCTCCGTCATTACCAATTTGCAAATGATGGGGAATAACTACTCATTGTGAAATGTATTTCGTAATATCTTTATTCTAATTATGTTTCCCATTGTAATTGTGTAATTTGTAAAGTTTTGCCTGGATGTGCACTGGTGCGCGTTAATGGATGATAGAAGGATGGTGCGTTTGATAATTCGCTCTTAAAATAACATATGACAACTCGTCATGGACTTCTGACCAGGTTTCTCTTGGTCAGTGGCGTAATGCGTTTTAGATAGTGTACAATAGGGTTTTTTAGACAACGCGCCAGACCACTCCTTACAGTAGGTTGTTAATTGCCACACCCCTTGGCACATTGTTTAAAAAAGAGAATGTGCAAAATATGAAAATAAACTTTGCACTGGGAAAATAAGTTTTTCGCCATGCGCCAGTGTGAAAATAGGGCCCTAAGACTATGAACCCACCTGGGTTTTGATTGATCAAATCGTAGATCCATTGACTACTTACTTCACTCATATTTCTTGTAAAAGATGTAAACAAGGTTAAAAACTTCACTTTCTCCAGAATTGGCCTTTAATATGATTAAATTGGGCCAAGTAGCACCAGTTTGTGTATACATTTGTGCTTGTCTGTGTGTAGGTATCACTATTGAATACACTAACTAAAGAGAAGTACAAGTTTGCCTGTGGCCGTTGGTTGGACATCAAAGAGGATGATCAGGAAATCATCAGAGAGCTGCCGGCAACTGGACCCCTTGTTCCAGAGCCATTGCCAAGTAAGACCACACACACACACACACACACACACACACACAGAGAGAGACCCAGAGACCCTGCATTGAGATAAACCAAGTACCGGTAATTGGAAAGTAATATAAAAGTGTATATCAAAGCAAGTAATTCAATTGTGAATTTTCCCAAGCTGATCAACTGTACTGTATTTCCCACCTGATTTAGTTTGTGTTGTTTGTCATTTGGGTGTATTTATTTCACCAGTCATCATATACCGAGTGACAATCTGCACGGGGAATGTGAGTGGTAGCGGCACGGACGCGAATGTGTACATGACTATGTTTGGAGACCTGGGCGACACGGGGGAGAGACTGGTGTTCCAGAGCCAGAACTACAACAAGTTTGAGAAAGGCAAAGTGAGTACTCCCGTCTAATCTACAGAAATGTGGTTTTCGGTCACCAGGTACAGTGAAGGAACTCATTGTAAACACAGTAGCCTCACATAAGTCTATTGATGAAAAGAGGATGAGCGCAGTCGGTAGAGTAGACATACAGTAGAGGATCATTGATCGGTTCAGTAGAGACTGACTTATAAATTAGATTTAGATTTGATCACTTAGCTGTACCTGTAGATGCATTATGTATAATTGTAATGTATTAGCGTATGTGGAAACACACGCACACACACATACATCCCAAAAAGCAGAGATGTGTTTTTCTTCGTATATGGTGTGCTTTGTGTGCAGGCGGACGAGTTTACGATTGAAGCGGTGTCGTTAGGCCCGATTCGGCGGATCCGGATCGGCCATGACGGGACGGGCGTATGTAGCGGTTGGTTCGTGGATAAAGTGTTGGTCCGTGAGGACGGCCAACCAGAAGTGGACGCTGTGGAATTCCCCTGTAACAGGCAGGACGGCCAGCCAATTGCATGCTGTTTCTCACTATATCATTGCCTCCCCAGACTCTGTCTGAGCTTCTGTCATTCACTCAGTATCCAGGAAATACTATTGCGTTTTTCACTCATACTGACTTGTAGGGATCTTCAGCTAACTCTGGGGAGCCACGGAATGTTCTCTGGGCTTCTCACACATAGCAGCACACACCCTCACACACTTCCTGATTGAGCCTGTTTAACTCAATGGCTAATGAAGTAGCGTGAGGTTACCATGGTTGCTAATGAGCGTAAAGGGAAGCATGAGCTAAACTGCCAAACCACACAGACTCACTCTCTCTCTCGTGTTCTTGTTCTTTCTCTATTTGTCTTTCACACACTCACTCTATACCAGGGGTCGGCAAGTTTGGAAGAAGTTTGGATATTTAATGTACAGTTACTTTCATTCAACAGAGGATTTTTTAATTCATTTTCTACTAGTTTTAAAAGTAATGTGCAAGTAACTTGAAATGTAAAGTGGAATGACAGAAGTATAGGCCTTAGGCTTCCCATGTAGGCTAAACACCACCCCCTATTTTCCCAGTGTCCTTTGGTATGCAAAGTAACATCATAGTTCACAACACAACACTCAATTTTCATTGACATGTCATTGGCGAAATTGAACATTAGGCCTACCAGAGATTAGATTTGGTGATGGCCTTGGAGTCTGGCTGGCTCATATTCAGAAGTTTCAGTTTCAGGCAAGAATTGAGGCTGTCATCATTTAAGGGCAACTCTTCTGTCATATACTGTATCCATAACGCCAACCAAATAGCCTACCATGACATTGTGTTGGTTGGATGTGACAGTTTTGCGCGGAATTGCCCTTAAACGTGAGCGCAGGTTTGTCTTTATATTTTTCATATGTGAGAACGATTTCTCACATGCAGGAATAGGGTTAACACAGCAATACTAACTCGTTGCAGTGTGCGATATATAACGGGCAGTTCATTTCGCGTTTTCAGAATCAGTGTTCGGATGGAAACTTTCCTATTTCAGCCGGCTTGTGTTCGCGCTCGCAAGCTGTGGTCGCTGACGTTTCCTTATCTAGCCTACAGCAAGCACACACATCAACAATAACAATTAAAGACAAGTGTTTTCTGGTTGACTGAAATGGTGGGAAATCGGTGATTTTGTTTGATATTGACATGGCAACGAACAGCGAATGTAACAATATTGTGCAGGCTACGGTTACGGAGTCAAGTGAGGTGGGAAGTTATATAAATTACTCAGATAGACCTACGAACTAAAATAAAATAGGCCTACATTTTAATTAAATGGGCCTACTCATTATTTTCAAAAGCTGAGCCGCATCAGAGGGATCAAAGAGCCGCATGCGGCTCCGGAGCCGCAGGTTGCCGACCCCTGGTACAGTACATCGACGTAACCGTGAACTTCAGCGGTAGAGAACAGACATGGGATGGATTAAACTACGTGAACATATATTATATTTCGAACACTATTTTAACATTTTGATTTCAGTAGGTCCATTTTTAATTTAATACAGTGCCAAAATGATTCATGACTTATCGAGTAAACAAATGGCAGGTTTGTCCGAGAGCCAGATGCAGTCCCCAAAAGAGCAACATGTGGCTCGCGAGCCATAGGTTCCCGACCCCTGCTCTATACCAATTAAACCATTGTGACTCATTCTTGCTCTCTCACACATTGTTGTTTCTCTTTCACTCACTCACCTCCTTTTCTACCGTCTCTCAGATGGTTGGATTGTAATGAGGACGATGGTCAAATTATGAGAGAGCTGGTCCCCACAGCAGATGGCCAGTGTCTATTCAGTGAGTTTAAAAACATATACACACACACACACACACAATACAGATCACACAGATACATTGTAACAAGTAATGACCCATAAAGTCCCACATTGCACATTACATACTGGTTCTCTTAGCTTCTGCTGTTGCGTGGTGGAGTGGTGGTTTAGTTAACATATATTCACATGCCCTTGTCCATTACAGATGTGAATTACCACATTGCCATCAGGACGGGCAGTATAAGCGGAGCCAGCTCTGACTCCAGGGTGTTTGTGAAGCTCTATGGGGAAAGGGGAGACACAGTTAAAGCTCTGTTGCTTGTGTCTGAGAACGACCTGGGGAACTACTTTGAGACGGGACAGGTGGACACCTTTATACTGGAGACAATTGACATTGGGAAGGTAAGGGGGTTTATGAATCTAGTACTGTACCTACAATTTTACTTAGCCAAGACAAGACAAGAAACAGACTGCCCAGTTGAAATGTTATGAGAAAATATATTTGGAATTATATTCTACAACTGTGCAAACTCAAAAAATTGAGAAATTGGAATGTAAACAGTTGACCAGTGATCTAGAATAATGTAATTTGATTGGCTGTAAGATTTAGTATAAAAGAAATATAACCCGCAAAACAGTCAGAAGCCACTGGACTTTGGAGCAACACAGTCTTTTGACCTACACAGAACTATTAAACAGATACAGAACGATTACACAGAACTACACAGTTAATCTGTAGGAAAAGTAAAAATCCTATGTTTTTATACTTTATGATTTGAAATTCATAAGTAAACAGACAAACAACGAACTTTGGATTCAAAACTTTTATTTTCTGACGTTTTGTACAAAAGAACTTTGGGGTCCTTAGCTAGTGAGTAAGCTTGCTGACTCACACTTTTGCCAATTCTGCCTGTAGAAAAATAGTTAAAAAGAAAAAGACTTACAATGAAAATACATATAATTGCTGTTTTCATCATATCATATCTGTTCATGCTTGCAGTACCTTTCAGAATGTATTGTGGTTACTTTACTTTGGTTCTACCATGTAAAATTGGTAAAATTATTTTGGTTACTTTACTTTGGTTCTCCCCATTTGTGTGTGTGTGTGTGTGTGTGTGTGTGTGTGTGTGTGTGTGTGTGTGTGTGTGTACGTATGTGAGACAGATAAACCGCATGCTGATAGGTCACATGAATGACGGTCTACGGGCTGGCTGGTTTCTTGACAGCGTGCTGCTCAGTGTTCCAGTTCATGGCCAGCAGTACATGTTCCCATCACACAGGTGTGTGTGTGTGAGAGAGAGTCCAATGGGAGAATCTGAATTGTGTGTTTGTATGTGTTACAACCGAGGGTTCACCCTGCGACCCACAAACACAAGTTCCGCGGATGCCAAAGTCAAACGCGAAAACCAAAAGCCAGCCTACCTAATTTACCAAGATAGCTCGTTAGTCTAGGGGGGTTTAACAATAGCTGGCTAAATTGAGCCCTCAGTGCAACTTGCCCTGCGTGTATGTGGTAACTTGAGTTGGGAGTCTATATCAGTGGTGTGGGTGAAGATGTTGATATGTAACTACTAAAGACAGAGGAACCAGCTTACCGACTTCCCAGGCGAGCGTGCGTACCGGGCCAGCACAGGTCTTGCTCTTTCCCGAGAGCGGCCAGCTCTCTTGCGGTTGTTCAGTTTTGGGAGTTCAAGTTTTGATTGGTAAAGTCCGGGTGCCAGACGAAAATGTTGTATAAGGATAAACAAAAATCACAATAGTTCGAAGGGACGTCGGAGAAACAGGTAATCCTAGTCAGCGTTGGCGAGTAGCGTGCACACTTTTAAACTCTTGCGCGAGACTGGCGTTTTGGCGCTCCTCCAGGTATCCACCTGTAATCAATTTTTAAAACATCGCGCCTGCCACGCCCAGCAGTCAGCTGGTCCTCAGGCAGCCATTCATCAGTGTGTGTTATCCCTCAACCTGACCGTAACAGTATGAAAAACCTCCTTCTTATGTTCTGAGTCATTGTTGCTTTTGCTGTGTGTATGAATATGCACATTTGTTTGTGCATTTATGTTTGTGTGTCTGTTTGTGTTGTAGAGACAGAAATCATGTCTTATCATGTCTGACAGTGTCAGAATGCAGAGTAAAGAGTATAAGGATGATATTGTAGATGACTCTGTGTGTGTGTGTGTGTGCGCAGGTGGCTCTGCAGAGATGAGGCAGATGGGAGGGTGGAGGTGGAGATCTATCCCAGTGAAGTCCTTGAAATCGAGAAATGTAATCATCCCCTTCTCTCTTTCTCTCTCTTTTTCTGTGTGTGTAGGTGTATGGGGATAGGTCTAGCATCTCAGCTCGTAGGGCAAGGCTCTAACAAAAGTCCATGTCCCTAGGATCACAAACGTTGATAAAAAATGCATACCCTGCACTGAAAGTCACCCGGGATAAAAGGGGCTGCTAAAAGACTAGATGTACTGGTCCCTCTCTGTGTGTGTGTGTGTGTGTGTGTGTGTGTGTGTGTGTGTGTGTGTGTGTGTGTGTGTGTGTGTGTGTGGTGTAAGAGAGACAGTGAGTGAAACACTTCTTGATATATACACGAATCCGGCGAAACTACTGGAAGTAAGCCGGCGCCATTATGCTGGGTCTGGCTGGCCAAGTGAAGATGTACCCAGAGTTTAAATGTGCTTGTGTCTGGCTGGCCAAGTGAAGATGTACCCAGAGTTTAAATGTGCTTGTGTCTGGCTGCCGCGGCTTCTGGCCACTGGGACAAACAGAGTTTAAAAACAGATTCAGTCTAAAACTATCAAGCTATCGGACTTAAGGAAATTGTCATGTGCTATAAGGAAATTGTCATGTGCTATCCAACCTGGAGAAAAAGCACATAGTGGGGACAACAGGCATGTTCATTTCTCCTTCAGTTGACTATATATTATCAAAATGATTTCAAGGATGTAATTAATAGTGAAAATCGTGTTAGCCCAGGGCCCCGTGAAGGATTAATGCAGCCCTGGTCTTATTTACTAGTCTCTTTGTTTGCTTACTAAAGGTCCTGACCAGGAATCAAATGTGTGACACTAGATCCTGAACAGGATAGATAGATAAATAGATAGATACTTTATTGATCCCCAAGGGGAAATTCAAGAAATTCAAGGATCATGCCCCTGCTGATAAAGGAGGAAACGTGTTCAACGAAATCAGAGCCTGGCATGATAGCAAAAGTCATGCAGTCCCCATGGAAACTTGAGAGGAAATGGTGTCTCCTGAAGCCATGTTGCCTGGGAGAGAGAGCCTTAATCTGCCCGCGTCTCTGTGCACCAGTTAATCACACCATCTGTCCATCCCAACTGAGAAAAACAAAAACAACACCTTCGGTGACGGTGCCAATTCCAGTTGGCTTTGTATGTCTTTAAAGTCTAACAATATGTTTATTTTTGAACACTTTTAAGTATTTCAAATATAACAATGGTAGTTTTTAAAGATTCTGTGAATTTCCCTAATAACACTTTTGAGTGTGAATAAATAGCAGTTGCACCACTCTCCTGTAGTTTTGATGGTTGTCATTATCTGGTTGATTGATTATTGGTTTACTGACCTTTGCAGTGATCAACTATGAGGTGACAGTGGTGACAGGAAACGTGTTTGGAGCTGGGACGAATGCACGCGTCTTTCTGCAGATCTATGGCACCGAAGGCAAAACGGAACTGCTCAGACTTGAGAACAGGTCAAACAATTTTGAAAAAGAAACTACAGAGATATTTAAGGTATTTTTGAGTGTCCACATTTAAGGTGGTTATGTGTATTTACACTTAAGTAATGATATTCACAGTATATGTATGTTTTTGGTGAGGGCTCTACTTCTGTAATAATTGAAATGTGTCTGTGTGTATGTGGGTTAAATGTATGTATGTGAATGGGGTGCAGGCTGTGTGGTAAGGTGTTTTTAAGGTGCTTACGGATCTTTACCTTGTCTGAAATGGAAACCTTTGAGAGCTTCGAGATTGATAGCATTGATAGCACAAGTGTGTGTGTGTGTGTGTGTAACTGTGTCATGTTGTAGCATCAGCCACATAAATGGGCATATGATTTGATTAAGGCAGATCTTATTTATTGTTACATATCAGATGTGTTACTAAATATTTCGTAGACCTAAGTAAAAGTAAAATTTTAGGTTATCTCTCTTTATACTGTTTAAAACCTGGCCAGGTACTTTTTAGCTCTATTTCTATACCTTTGTAAATCTCTTGCTATCTTGATTATGGGCGTCAGTGATCCAGGACAAGTAAGCATTTAGCAGACGATAGGGCCCAGAACTGTCACTCACCTTTTCACTCACTCGCACCCACTTTTCCTGTTCTTGCCCTATGGCTGCACTCACAGAGAGTCACGTTATGTTTTTAAACGGGACGCGGGAGAAAGCCGGGGGGAAATGAATGAATGAATGAAGGAAGGGGTAGAAGTCTAATGGCGTTCTGATATCCTCTAATCGCTTCATGGAATTAATGATGAATTGTCCTGCTCGTATACACCCGTTACATGGAATATCTGACTCTACAGCTGTTTTTTCAAGGAGGTGAGATCGATCCTTTTTTCCCTTTTTTTTGCTGGAGTTTAAAAGACTGTCTTGCGACAACCTTGGACTCATGGAATACTATATTTTTTGGGACTGAAAGAAGATACAGAGTTGTTGGCGTTGTTTTTGTTTAATGGACTGAGCGCATCGCTTGATGCTTATTTTTTGTTGTGCCGCATCTGCGGCGTTTGGACGATATCTCTCTCTCTCTCTTTCTCTCGCACTCACTCTCTTTCTTTTCCTCACCCTCACGAGAGTGCTCTAAATAAAGCCAAGCATTATAGAGATCATTCTTGAATGCATGTTTTAATGTACCCATGACGTTAATTTGTTGACGTAGTCATACTCAATTCTAGTCAGAATATGAGTCTGATACTGGGACTGGGACTACTCCATTGGGATGTGATTATGGGGCGTGTTTCAACCGATACAGGGGAGGAATGCCTCTGCACTCAATT
Source organism: Alosa sapidissima (assembly GCF_018492685.1). Lineage (NCBI taxonomy): Eukaryota > Metazoa > Chordata > Actinopteri > Clupeiformes > Clupeidae > Alosa > Alosa sapidissima. The sequence goes on from NC_055969.1 coordinate 30,400,394, forward strand.
GGATAGACCATCAGAGCAACGAAATAGATTAGGTGTAGGAAGAAAACACACGAACCATCCTTCTTCTCCACAAATGCCTTAATATTATTTTCTGGTCTTTTGTAAAAGTTAGTGCCGTCAATAACTCCTTGCCTACAACATTCATTAGCGAAATCTAAGAGATACGTAGCCTAGTAGGGTAGGCTATTAGGAAAAAACTGATATAGTCAGTTCCCCTCCGTTTTTAAAAATAATTCTGTTGAACACTGATATGCTACAAACATGTTAAACAGCTGGAAAAGGCTGTCGCAAATCCCTCGAACAGGTGGTCAATCAGAGATTTCAAACGAACGAGGAACATGTCGCAATGCAACAGCGCTGTTTTCCCTTGATGAAAGGGAAACCACGAGTTTTCCCACATCTCAACTTTGGCCAAAGTTTTCAGAAATAATAGTTTTCAGTGATAAAACCTCATTAAATAATATGCATTTTCCATATGGGGTCTTAAAAGCCATGTATCCTTCTAGCCACAGCGTTTTTGTTTCAAACATAAGCCTAATCTAAGCGTGCTCAGATGACGTGATGGAGCAATGCCAGACCGAACTTCCCGACGTCAAATGTTGTGGGCAGGACTAAGTTCGGAATGGCACCCAGGCTACTACTCCACATGTGTTCTCTACAAATTCACCGCAAGCTTAGTTGACAGGTGTAAATAACAAAGGTTTTCTTTGAGCTTGTGGAAGATTTGTATGTGATGTGTGTAACAACTGGAACGTGTTATATGTGGGATAAATCTCTGTCATTCTTTAATCAACATTGATGTACCTGTTTTTGTTTTATTGACTACACCAGATCGAGGCTCTGGATGTAGGCCAGGTCTATAAGATCCGTATTGGGCATGATGGCTCGGGCTTGGCCGACGGCTGGTTCCTGGATACCGTCCACGTCAAACGACTCATCATGGCGCTAGTGCCAAAGGAGGAGAAGGAAGACAAGAAGGAGGAGAAGGAGGATAAGAAGGACAAGAAGAAGAAGAAGAAGGATAAAGAGGAGGGTCCAGTAGAGGAATGGAAGGAGGTGGTGAAGACTTACACCTTCACGTGTGAACGCTGGCTCGCCCAGGATGAGAATAATGGAGAGAATGTAGTAGAATTGCGGGCGGATGACTACGATGAGCTTGAGGGTACGACGATGAACAGGGAAAGAGAGAAGCAAGGAGCAAGGATGGAGAGAGAATCGGAGACTTTTTGTTATTTTGTTCAATTCAATTTCAGTGATCCATTTTAACCATACACCCATATTTGTATGTAATGAAACTGTTTATAAAACTGTTGTCTAAACCTATGTGAACAGGGCATCACTCACTCATAGTGTGTGTGTGTCTACTCAGAGAATACATATGAAGTGCATGTGTTTACGGGGACTTTATGGGCTGCTGGAACCGATGCCAAAGTTTTTGTCAACATCTACGGGGACAGTGGAGACACAGGAGAGAGACACCTACGCAAGTCCAAAAACTTCAACAAGTTTATGTGTAACCAGGTGCTCTGTTCACACACACACACACACACACACACACACACACACACACACACACTACTTGGCATTGCGAATACTTGGCATTGCGGGGTTTCATTTTCTAACCTATGCTCTCCAATTATATTTTTCTAAGGAGGATACGTTTGTGGTCAGTGCAATTGACCTCGGGCCACTAAAGAAACTGCGCATTCGTCATGACAACAGCAACGCAAATGCTGGTTGGTTCCTTGATCGTGTTGAAATCGTTGATTTAAAGGATGAAACAATGTGAGTTTCCATTCAAAAAGTACACACACAAACAAAAACTGTGTTGTCCTGTAAGGCTGACAAGAGAGGACATAAAATTGGGTGAAATTTAGAAAACAAAGATGAAAAATAGAGCTTTTGGTTTGTATCTAGGCCTACCTGAGATTGGCTCTGGTAGAAAACTGGGGGACTATTTCTGAAAACATTCTTTAGTCTTTGTCACTGCCGAATAAGATAAAGTTAGCCTGGGAATACCGATACGAATCTTTGCCAAATTTGGGATTGCAGGTGCTCTGGAGGTCCATCTGGGCAAGAGGTCATTGAAGCCTATTTCCAATGTCCCTAAAACCCAGGTTACGGGTACGCAAATACAATCGCTAATCCGGCACGTGTATTTCTTTGGAATTGAGTAAACAACTGCATTTAAAACCTTTGTTTACAACAGAGGTTCCCAAACTTAAAACTGCTGAGGCCCACTTTAAATTCTGAAAATCTTCTGCGGCTCACCCAACCAAAATTTAAATGATAAAGTCTATTGACGGAAGGAGGACTGTGCGCGTGAGCATTCAAAAAGGGGGGTGTGTCGTGCATGGGAAACAAATCTGGTTAAATTCATGAGTTGTAGATTTTTTTGAATGCTCACGTGCACAGTCCTCCTTCCATCAACAACACGAGATTCAAGTTCGTTGATAGACTTATCGAGTCTTAAATTCAAAATGGCATCGCCCAGAAAACAAGCAGAAATTTCACTTCAGGTACTGTGTGTATATAATGTCTTCTAAATAAGCTTTCAGCACACATACAATGTTGCCAATGCTTCGTTTTAAATGTTAAGAGCCTAATTACACTGTTGACGAAGTGTGTATCTAGATGGGTTAAAAGAAGCAATTTATGTGCAGTATGAGAGATGCCCGGTTGCTAGCGCTAAATAGCGCAATGGAAGAATCAGTAAAAATTGCAAAGAATCGGTAAATGTTCAGAATGCTTCGGGGCTGGATAGGGTCACTCTTTGTCCATGACTCTAGCTTACACTCATACTTATCTAAACATCATATCTAAACCCCATTTAACACCGGATTTTTCCTTTAAGTTAACGTCTGCGTGCTAACCAGGCTAGGATAAAGTACTTCACATTTAATATATTTATTTATATATATGCAGTATCTCACAAAAGTGAGTACACCCCTGACATTTCTGCAAATATTTTATTATATCTTTTCAAGAAACAACACTGAAGAAATGACACTTTGATAAAATGTAGTGAGTGTACAGCTTGAATAACAGTGTAAATTTGCTGTCCCCTCAAAATAACTCAACACACATTAAAGGTGCTCTAAGCGATGCCACGCATTTTTTAGGTTAAAACATTTTATGTCACTTACTGCAAACATTGCTACTTGTCTGTGTCCTGAATACACTGTAAAAAAACGCGATCTCTGTGGACAGCCCAGGCAACAAAAACAACCTGGGCAAAACCTAGCCTGTAAAAACATAACAAACCGTTCCAGCAAATCACAGAAGAGATGTGCGTTTAGGAGAGTTTCAATTGCACGGGAGCAGCACAGGAGGGAGGGGGAGGAAGTAGCGAGCTAGTTCTCTGTTTTGTTTGAAAGTCAACAGAAGTTATGTTACCCAGCATCGCTTAGAGCACCTTTAACACCATTAATGTCTGAACCACTGGCAACAAAAGTGAGTACACCCCTAAGTGAAAGTGTCCAAATTGTGCCCAAATATTTTGTGGCCACCATTATTTTCCAGCACTGTCTTAACCCTCTTGGGCATGGAGTTCACCAGAGCTTCACAGGTTGCCACTGGAATCCTCTTTCACACCTCCATGACGACATCACGGAGCTGGTGGATGTTAGAGACCTTGCGCTCCTCCACCTTCCGTTTGAGGATGCCCCACAGATGCTCAGACACTCAATAGGGTTTAGGTCTGGATACATGCTTGGCCAGTCTATCACCTTTACCCCAGCTTCTTTAGCAAGGCAATGGTTGTCTTGGAGGTGTGTTTGGGGTTGTTCTCATGTTGGAATACTGCCCTGCGGCCCAGTTAACTCCCCTCATGCTCTGCTTCAGTATGTCACAGTACATGTTGGCATTCATGGTTCCCTCAATGACCTGTAGCTCCCCAGTGCCGGCAGCACTCATGCAGCCCCAGACCATGACACTCCCACCACCATGCTTGACTGTAGGCAAGATACACTTGTCCTTGTACTCCTTACCTGGTTGCTGCCACCCACGCTTGACACCATCTGAACCAAATAAGTTCCAGTAAACCATATTCTTAGTCTGCTTGTCTTAAGCAAACTGTTTTTGCGGGCTTTCTTGTGCATCATGTTTAGAAGAGGCTTCCTTCTGGGACGACAGCCATGCAGACCAATTTGATGCAGTGTGTGGCGTATGGTCTGAGCGCTGACAGGCTGACCCCCCACCCCTTCAACCTCTGCAGCAATACTGGCAACACTCATACTACTGTTTTCCAAAGACAACCTCTGGATATGATGCTGAGCATGTGCACTAAACTTCTTTGGTCGACCATGGCGAAGCCTGTTCTAAGTGGAACCTGTCCTGTTAAACCGCTGTATGGTCTTGGCCACCGTGCTGCAGCTCTGTTTCTGGGTGTTGCCAATCTTCTCATAGCCCAGGCCATCTTTATGTAGAGCAACATTTTTTTTTTTTCAGAACCTCAGAGAGTTCTTTGCCATAAGGTGCCATGTTGAACTTCCAGTGACCAGTATGAGAGTGTCAAAGCGATAACTCCAAATTTAACATACCTGCTCCCCATTCACACCTGAGACCTTGCAACACTTATGAGTTACATGATACCGGAGAGGGAAAATGGCTAATTGGGCCCAATTGGGACATTTTTACTTAGCGGTGTACTCACTTTTATTGCCAGCTGTTTAGACATTAATGGCTGTGTGTTGAGTTATTTTGAGGGGACAGTAACTTTACACTGTAATACAAGCTGTACACTGTACATTGTAGCAAAGTGTCATTTCTTCAGTGTTGAAAAGATATAATAAAATATTTACAAAAACTTGTGAGATACTGTATGTGTGTGTGTGTGTGTGTGTGTACATCAGGTATTACTTCCCCTGCATGAGATGGCTGGCCGTAGATGAGGATGATGGTCAGATTGCTCGTGAGCTGGTGCCAGTGGACGAGGCCTTCATGCACAAAGAGGATAAGGAGGATGATGATGATGATGAGGAGGGGGGGGACACCTCTTTACGCACTCTTTTGCTCGAGCAGAAAGGTCCGACAGGCACACACAGTGGGGACTCAATGACTCATCCAATACTTCACCTATCCATACAGAATATGTATACAGTCAACACATACATGCTGACTTTATTTCCTTTGGTACCAGTGATGTGTGTATAGGATTTCTACATGAAGTAATTCATATTTGTGTATGTCCGTGTTTATAGCTATGTCTACCACATTTACTCTGAGAGTGAAGACAGGTGAAAAAATGTATGCTGGGACTGATGCTAATGTCTACGCCATCCTGTATGGCACCAAAGATGACACAGGTAGAGACTGTACACTGGTACACATCCAGGTCTCTTGTCTCATTCTTTCCCTATTTAACTTGTTCATTAGCATATGAGGTAACACTTTGCTTAAACTCAGTTTGTATCAACCCATAAAGCATTATAAGCACATCTATAAATGTGTATTAAGTGTTTATAATGCATCATAGCAACAGGCATAAGGTTACAGTATAGCTATTTACGTATATCGACTGCCCTCATAACGTGTTGTGATGTTTTAGAACAAGCCCCACTCAAGTATCAATATAAACGTTTGGTTGAGGTCATATATGACATGTGGTGAATAAACAGCATTTGATGTAAAGCAAATATGTCATCAATGACAATGCCCATTTTAAATGTTCAAATGTGACCTCATATGCTTCTATGTTCTTAAGAAACAATGATTTCCTCATTGGCAGGGATAATCAACCTGAAGGCCTCTAAGAACTACAAGAATAAGTTTGAGGCAGGGATGATTGATGAGTTTACAGTGGAGGCAGTGGACTTGGGTAGACTTAAGCGGCTTCGTATTGGTCATGACAACTCAGGTACATGAACATTATCTCATAAATACAGATAAACAAGCGATGCAACATTTATCATTCATTTGACATTTAACTTTCTGTTATTCTAACCAGATTTTTCATCCTTGCATGTGTCCCCATTTCGTGTATCCTGTTTGATGTGATGTATAAGTATAAGTATATATACTTTTTTGATCCCGTGAGGGAAATTTGGTCTCTGCATTTAACCCAATCGGTGAATTAGTGAAACACAAACAGCACACAGTGAACACACAGTGAGGTGAAGCACACACTAATCCCGGCGCAGTGAGCTGCCTGCTTCAACGGCGGCGCTCGGGGACCAGTGAGGGGTTAGGTGCCTTGCTCAAGGGCACTTCAGCCGCGGCCCACTGGTCGGGGCTCGAACCGGCAACCCTCCGGTTACAAGCCCAGAGTGCTAACCAGTGGGCCACGGCTGCCCCACAATGTGATGTGATCAGTGTGTATTTCTGTGTATTTCTGTGTGTTTATAAACATGTGTGTCTTTGAGTGTTTCAGGTGGCTCTCCAGGCTGGTTTCTGGACTGGGTTGAGATTGACGCTCCGTCGCTGGGGGAACGCTTGGTCTTCCCATGTGGCCTCTGGCTGGACCGTGGGGAGGAGGACGGGGCCATTCAGAGAGATCTCTACCCAGCCCACCTCCAGACACAACACTACACACCATGTGAGGACTCTGTGTGTGTGTCTGTGTGTGTGTGTGTGTTCAGTAAGAGAGTGTGAGAGAGTAAGATGTAATACTAGCCTCTGCTGGTAAGACATAGTAAGCACATTTAGAAGTTAGCTAGCAGTAACAGTAGTTAGCTACAAATATCTTTAGGACAGTGGTTCTCAAAGTGGGGTCCGCGACCCAGAGGGCATGGGTCCGCAAAATAATTTGCTTTAAATTCTAAAGTTGAGGTTGATCGTTTTAAAGAATTATATCTACAAATGGCGACCATTTTCACCAATAAAACAAGTAAATTGTGTCTATTTGCTCCCACCCACATTAACGATTATGAGGGGGTCCTCAGAAAATTTTCTTAGAAACCTCCCTGGAACCAAAACATTTGAGAACCCCTGATAATGCTGTGTACATGTTTATAGGCCCCCTCCTATCTGTTTTTACATGTGCTCATATGTGTTTGTGTGTTTGTTCTAGTTGTTCCGTATGAGATCAAGGTTTTCACTACTGACATCTTCGCTGCGGGGACGGATGCAGATGTGTTTATTGTTCTGTATGGTTGTGATGGCGTGGGCACCACCCAGAAGTCTCTATGTGCCAATAAAAGAGAGAGGAAAATGTACTTCAAAAGAGCTGCAGAGGACATGTTCATTGTAGAGGTGCTGTTCTGCACACATGTGCATGCACGCACACAGACACACACACACACACACACACACACACACACACAGTTGCTTTAATAACAATTCACACTGCTCTGTGAGGATTTTTTGTTTGTGCATATGTCATAGTTGTTTTTTTTTTCACATTAGTCACATGATCCATTGCTTGATGATATTGTCATGCCTGTCAGTAATAGCTGCTTAAATGTCCACAGTTGGAGGATACTGGTGAAGTTATAGAGAAGATTCGTGTTGGTCATGACAACCGTGGAGTGAATCCAGGCTGGCACCTGGATCGGATTGAGATCAGACAACTGCTGAGGAAGGGAAAGGTATGTAAACATATTATGCATGCTGACTGTACAAACACACAAACACACACACACACACCAACACACAGACAACACAAATGTGTGAAAAGAAATGCTGTTGCTTGATTGATTTTCATAGATATCATGTCCTTGTTAAGGTTTTCACAAAGTGATAAAGGTCTTACAGAGAGCTTTCTTCATTATAACTTGCACCACTATGCCACTTGCTTACTTAGGTCAAACAGAACTACCTCAGCCATTTATTGGCCTGACTTTGCACTACTATATTGACTGTCAATTGCACAATTTCAACCCAATTTTGCTGCTCTTATTTATTCATTGTATGTGCCTTCTTATTTACTTTTTATTGTTTACTTGAATGTTATGTTTGTCTGTGGACTTAATTGGTAAAATTATGTCTTGTCGCCACCGTGGGATAGTGAGAAACGTAATTTCGATCTCTTTGTATGTCTTGGCATATGAAGAAATTGACAATAAAGCAGACTTTGATTATGTGTATGTGTGTGTGTGTGTGTGTGTGTGTGTGTGTGTGTGTGTGTGTGTGTGTGTATGTAGGGGTCAGAGACAGCGATATTTCCATGTGAGAGATGGTTGGCCACCTCAGAGGAGGATGGGGAAACAATCTGTGAGCTGGTGCCCTCTGAAATCATCACAGAGAAACTCGCACGAGATGGAACTCTCAAAGTCTCCCAGTTTGAGGTGGACGACGCTCTAGAGAGTAGGTGTTTCTGCATGTGCAGGCCTTACACTTGCGTTTATTCACTATATTTATAATTTTCATTTGTTTGTTTGTAAATACCTTAGCTCAGGGGTTCCCAAACTTTTCCACGACAAGGCCCCCCAAATACCACTACTGTAGGTTCTGGCCAAGGACCCCCTTGATGTGTTATTAAACCCATCGACAATACTACGGAAAATGTAAAAATACATTAAGCTAATCCTAATAATTGTTTTAGCCACAAGCACTTCGCGATAGAGCATACAGTGTGTAAAAATTGCATTTGGGGCTTTCTGCTATATGAGAGCTATCACTCTACTATTATTCCCAGTCATTATCATAGAAAATATAATGTTCAGATATGTAACAAATTATTCTAATGGCATTGTATAACAACCCTCATAGTAATAGGCAGAGGTGGGACCAAGTCACTGTTTGGCAAGTCACAAGTAAGTCCCAAGTCTTAGCAGTCAAGTCCAAGTCAAGTCCCAAGTAAATACAGAGAAGGGCAAGTCGAGTCCAAGTCCAAGTCACATCAAAGCCAAGTCGAGTCCAAGTCCAAGTCCCAATCTTTTTCAAGTCCTGAACAAGTCATCAGGTACTCTTCACTTAATAATGCCATTATTAGACTATCGATCATAATTTTAGCACTTCCATCTAATCCACAGTATTTTTTTTATAAATACAGATTAAAATATGTTCAATGTTTCTGTCTTGTAATCTTTTACGACATATGCATGTGCATACTTGTGTAATATACACATGTGCATACCTGAGTAATCTCTACAAAATGGATAGCTACATGACACTCAGCACAGCTGCAAATATATATAATGTTTTTCCAAATTGCGGAGCCCACTGTAAGGATGAGTAATAATTTGACTGATGGTATTTCACTGCGCTAGGCCACAGATTTGCCTGCAAACAATTTATTAGGCTGTCTGCCAGTGGTGACTCATAAGGGAAGCCAAGGTCAACACTTTTATATTATTTAAAAGATAATAATGACAGTAATTTTGTTTTAAAGTATTAATTTCTTAAGAAATACTAGACATTTGATGCTGTTTATCTAATTTGTAAATGGTGCACGGTCACTTTAAGCCCATTGTGTGCCACTGTCCACACGTTCTCATAATGATCTTTTTTTACCAGCTCCGTTCAAATATAGCCTATGGCTAGTCCACAAACTTGTTTGTGCCACATGTATAGCACAATTTTAACAATGATAAGCATGATATTAAGTTGGCACAAACAGCTTTCATTCCTTTGGAAAGAGAAGCATGTATGACATGATGCTTGCTTGACATTTTCTGTTTGCAATTAAAAGTGAATTATGAGCCTGGTAGCCAGTAGCCACCTAGCTACAGTAGCTGAGTGGAATGCGTTTCAATCGGCATATCATGTGCTTCATGTAAATAAATTATTGAATACTTCAAGACTCACCAGTTCCATTACACAAGGCAAAGACAACTCTTCATAATATTCTTGTCCACTTTCCAAATCACAGTGAGTGCAGCTATGTCATAGTGACCTGGATCTCATAGTTTATAACAGTATAGTAGGCTAGTGAGAAACGGATAAATTCACAATCTCCTCTAATCTCGTATTTTTTTGCCTCCACGATTTCTTTTTATATGTTTCTTATATTTAAAAGAAGATATCAATCATCATCAACAATGACAAGCCAGCTGGAACCTACTCGTTTTCTCTCCCTCTCGTGCGTGCTTAGATGTGTTCTCAATTAAATGCAGTAGCTTAGCATAAGTTTAAGTTGGATCTTAATGGAGAGGACTCGAAAAGTATCATCTTTATGTAACATGCTGTTGGTGCTTTTTGACAAACGTTCTCTAACAAGAGTGCAAATCAGTTTGCAGTAAAGCTACTAGTGATTGGCTAAATGTTGGTCCTTCCTCTGTCTCTTGGTGCCCTACACACAGTGCGTAACGCGTGTGGGGGTAGTGGCAGTAATCTACTGAACTGTGCTCTGGCCGCTTGTCTCCGCTATTTATTTATTTTTAGTCGCGGGAAAGCGTCTCTGGGTTGACTGGTACACGATCAGGAAATTTAGTTTTTGATTCGAGACATGTCAAGTCATCACAAGTCAAAGAGGCAAAGTCCGAGTCAAGTCTTGAGTGAATAGTATTCAAGTCCAAGTCGAGTCGCAAGTCATGCCGAATTTTATCAAGTCAAGTCTGAAGTCATTAAAATCATGACTCGAGTCTGACTCGAGTCCAAGTCATGTGACTCGAGTCCACATGTCTGGTAATAGGTATATTTTACATTTTCCAAATGTATAAATTTGTTGCTTTTACTTTTCCTTCCAACTTGCTTAGGCCCCCCTGGCACTCCCTCACGGCCCCCACTTTGAAAACCACTGCCTTAGCTTAGCAATGTAAGCTAATGTAGTTTGAGAATGTTGACTTGGGCCAGATAGATTATGATGATAAATGTTATTGACTCATAAACACATATACACATTGCAGACATACTGTATGTTTGTGTATTAACCTGAACTTGTGTATGATTGTGTTTGGTGGTTGTAGTTCACACCTACAAAGTTGTCGTGAAAACAGGTGACATGTATGGGGCAGGGACAGATGCAAATGTGTTCATCACCATCTATGGAGATCTGGGAGACACAGGGGAGAGGCCACTCAGCAAATCAGCAACCAACAGCAACAAGTTTGAGAGTGGAGCGGTAAGACAAGAAAGACACTTATACATGTGCAAAGTGCAAAAAAGTCACACACAGTGATATGAACTGCATGTACAAATGGGAATAAACAGACAAATACAAAGGCCCTCTAACCCAAAGCTTAGATGTGATGATGATGTGTTTGTTTTTTGCAGGTGGATGAGTTCGATTTAGAGGCTGTAGAGCTTGGACTGGTGTTTATGATCCGTGTTCGTCATGACAACAGCTTGCTGAGTCCTGACTGGTACTTGGAGGAAGTGGAAGTGATAGACCTGGACACAGAGAAGAATTTCCTCTTCATGTGTGAACGCTGGCTGTCCAGGAAGAAAGAGGATATGAAAATCTGCCGAGTGTTATATGTAAAGGTGTGTATGAGTGTATGTGTGTATGAAAGTGTGTATACCAGTATATGTGTGTGAGAGTGTTTATGTCTCTGAGTGTAGCAGGGAGAGAGAGATGATACTGGACAGACAAGGATATGTCTGCTTTAGTGTGTATAAGTGTGTGTGTGTGGGAGAGAGAGAAATATTTTGCTCTAATGTTCAATCTATGTGCTTTTGTAGGGTTATGAGGGTCCCAGGGATGGCAGTGGCTTACGGGGACTGGACAGCAACATGAACCAGAGAGACAAAGACAGCAGAGACAAAGAGGACAGTTTATGTGAGCAAAGACACCCAAGCCCATATATAATGTGCATAATGTAGAAACAATAGAACTGCCCTGACAAACAAAATATTGCAGATGGCTTAATATCAATATTGTAACACCTCCATTTATCACCCATTTTGTCCGAAAATTCTAAAACAACGATGTTTTTTAATACTTCAAAATAACATTTGATAAATTAACCTTACATTTTTCAGTAGCCATAGGTGTGTAGATTTGAACAAAATCTGGTTTGGTTCTTACCAGGGCTTTTACTGCCTGAAATATCCGATTTTGTTTACCGCGCTCGGAGGTTAGTGCTGGCCTGGTGTGTCATCTACTTCCACCCTTTCAACGGCACATGAACGGTTCGACTGAGAATTCTCGTCGTTACCTCAAAATTCCACTGGAGCTCCAAGCGGATTTGTACACACAGCTTATAAGACTGTTTATAGCTTTTTGAGTCACGGTAAAATGTAATTTTTGGGACATATCTAATTTAGATACACTTATGGTGTGGGTTACCACCACCAACTAGGTATTTATTACCTGATTAGTTTTGTTTCTCCCCATCGGACAACACAGGTCCAGAGGGCACTTTACTAAATTGCATTGGATGATAGGAATCAAGTTCCTGCTACATATGAACCCTACCTGGAGCTATGCTTTATGCATGCATTTAAAATAAAATGGAAACTGGAAACCAGAGCAAAGGGCATTATTTATGCACAGTTGGATGAATGATACCACAGATGAGAATTAATGGAAATTATAAACAGTGGTGTTTGTTAAAAATTGTGTGTTATTCATTGTTACACCATCTAGATAAAAACAATTCTTAAAGGATAATTCCGGTATTTAGCACTTTGAGTCCCTTTTTCTGGTTTGTTTTAGATGAACTAGAGTGGTGGACACCGACATTTTGACGATGGGTCCTGTGTCGACTTTCTGACTCGTTTAGAATCGCCTTTGACTGGCTGGCTATGGGCATGCACAAACATGTCCTTAAAACAACCCTTAACGTTCATTTTTAAAACTGTGCAACTCACCGAGTGGTTAGTGATATTCGTTGATGTTCCAAAACAAGTAGCGTGGCGAAATACAGTTTCTGTCGTGTTCTATTTGCCATTTTGTAAAATCCAATAGATTTCTGTTGGAAGACTCATTGCTCCTTGATATTACTGCACTACCGGAAACGGAAAGGGGGTCTGTTTACGGTTGTAGTCTTTCCCCCGCGAGACCTTCTTTTACTGTCTATGCTTCAGACTCAAATATTGAGCGGAAGTTTATACACGGTTGTGAGGTATCTGAAAAAATAGTTCCACAATAGCAAATAACACAGATTGAATTCATACATTGTGCTGATTTGTTTAAAATAATCAATGAACACCACCACTAACCACTCGGTGAGTTGCACAGTTTTGAAAACAAACGTTAAGGGTTGTTTTAAGGACATGTTTGTGCATACCCATGGCCAGCCACTCTGAAACAGTCAAAGGTAATTTAAAACGAGTCAGATAGTCGAAACAGGACCCATCGTCAAAATTTCGGTATCCACCATTCTAGTTCATCCAAAACAAACCAGAAAAGGGACTCAACGTGCTAAATACCGGAATTATCCTTTAAAACAATCAACATTTTCAACAGCTCACTAATATCTGCTTGGAAGCACCAATATTTTGGGTTCTATAAGAACATGGGAACCCATAATTGAGGTCTTCCAGTATGCGTGCGTGTGTGTATGTGTGGGCTGGCTAAGCATATATGGTGATGTTGTGTTGTGCCCAGTGATCCCCTATCACTTCACTGTGACGACAAGTGATGAGGATGATGCGGGGACCACCAGCCGTGCATTTGTCATCATCCATGGACGAGAGGGAGCCACAGACCGTATGTGGCTGGAATTGCCCGAAGGAAAAAGCGGCTTTTTGCCTGGAGCTCTGGACAACCTCCACTGTCGAGGCAAAGATGTGGGAGATATCAAACGAGTGGAGGCAAGATGCATAATTCACCATACAATATCACTTTTGTCATTAAAAATGTCTTGTTTAGATCAGTGGTGCAGTCTTCTCCTGGTTTGACTACAGGTTTCCACTTCAACTGAGCTTGATCATATTATCATATTCCCTTTACAGAAAATATTTATCCAAATATATATTATAGGTTTATAACTATACCATCTCTGCATTTTAATAACAAATAATTACAATACAATAATAATGTAATTTTCATGCCAATTTCTTGATAAATATTATAATAAATTATGATAAAAATCATTTCTATACTATGAAATTGTGTATGTGTTAATAGCTGGGTCATGATGGAGCAACTCCAGAGAGTTGCTGGCTGGTGCATGAGTTGTCAGTTGCTGTGCCAACAAAAGCAGTGCAGTATGTGTTCCTGTGTAAGTGCTGGTTGGCCAAAGACCGTGGTGACGGTCTCACTACCTGTGTGCTCCACATCATGGATGCTGTTGTCATCTCCATTGCACAAAAGGTAAGAAACACACACTCACATAAATTCTGTGAACTGACACAAAAATATACAATAGATCCATTTTTTGTGAACACAGATTCTGATTTACTTACTTTATCTGCTTTTTTCCCCTGGCTCAGATCATCTATGAGGTAACTGTGGTTACAGGTGATGTGCAGAATGCAGGAACAGACACACACATTTACTTGACTATATTTGGGGTCAACGGAAGCTCAGATGAGAAGCTGCTGCCAAAGAATGGAGACAGGTTCTCACCCCACACTCTCATTCTCACACACAGGGAGTTTGTCTCAATTGGTGTGCTTTCATGAGTACACTTTCGTGTAGTACCCTATGTGCACTGTGTGCTTACTGGCAGAGTGCGCAAATTTTAACAGAATAGTATTGTCTCATATCAAACATTAACTCCGTGCACTTCACGGAAATGACGATCGCAACATTTAAATATAACTTTATTGGCGTCCTCAATTCGACAGTGACATGGTCATACTGTGTCAAAACATGAACGGTTTATGTTATAACTTGCTTGTACCTCTGTAAAGTGTGTTTTCCACTGCTGCTGCTTCAGCTTTCTCAACCGTGATTACCACGAGTTTGAAAACGCTCCCTACCCTTCCGCTATTTGGCCAAGATGCCGTCCGTTGAGGGCGAATAGTGTCCAGTGTTCCACACTTAGCTTTTTGACCGTTATGAGTAGAGGCGGACAGAGTACACAGCTTCATTACTTGAGTAAAAGTACAGATACCCTTTGCTAAATTTTACTCAAGTACAAGTAAAAGTACAACAGTCAGATGTCTACTTAAGTAAAAGTACTGAAGTACCGGTACTTATTTTTAAAGTACTTGAGTATCAAGAGTACAAGAGTAGCTTACATTTTCTAAATATTGCATTACTACTGCCACAGTGCTTACATTTATGTACAGAAACATCCTACATGGAGTTATGAAAAATTTTAATGTTAATACCTTGGAGAATATAAAAGGAATTGAAAGTAAAATCAAGTCATTTTGATCTTTTTACCATGTTGCCAGGGATGGGCAGTATTTCTAATGTATATAAATGTATACATGTATGTTTGCATGTATATAAAATACGTATTTCAAATACAAAATACTATTTTGTAATTGAAACACTTGAAGCGAAAACTATCATTAACTTGTTCAGAAAATTGAAATAGTCTGGCAAAGTAGGGCCACGGGTTGGCACATTCCCGGGATGGACCTGTTGCGTCTTCATCCACTGTTTCGTCTCTTATCTAAATCTGACCATGGAGTTGACTTTAGCGGAAAGCTGAAGGTGATTGCTGATAGGCTGTCCCAATCAGTGGCGGCTGCACAATCCAATCACGTTTGAGAGGAAAACAACAAATTGAAGGTTTCCGAGATTTTTCTTTTTCCCTTTTTTTTTAGAAGAAGTACTCACGGTTATGGGTAGAAATGTAGTGGAGTAAAGAGTACAATATTTGCCTCTCAAATGTACTTGAATACTCCCCAAAAATGATACTCGAGTAAAGTACAGATCCCTCAAAATTGTACTCAAGTACTGTACTCAAGTAAATGTACTCCGTTACTGTCCGGCTCTGGTTATGAGTGAACCATCCGGGGACTTGCAGCGCCCTTCGTGTTGTTGGAATTTTCAGTGTGAACACCCTCATGCACATAAAAATAGGTATTGTAAGTGCAGAAGTACGCGATTTGAGACACAGTTTGGGTTTTATTAGTGGTACAGTGAAAGTGGTATAGTGAAAGTGTGAAGGTCCCAACAGAATGTGTGTGTGTGTGTGTGTGTGTAGATTTGAGCGTGGACAAAAGGACACGCTCATTCTTGAGGTTGAAGACATTGCACCCCTGAGAAAGATGCGGGTCCGAGTTGACGGCTCTGGCAGCCGACCCGACTGGTTCCTGGAAAGGGTGAGTGTGTGTGTGTGTGTGTGTGTGTGTGTTGATGTATAGGCGAATGTTGCATGCGTTGAATGTTGCAGTTGTTGGTGTGTTGTATAGGCGAAGGTTGCATGTGGAGGTTTGGTTTCTAATGAATGTGTTTGCATTTTAGCTACCAACACTTCTGAAGTGTAACTGAAACAGCTTCACACCTTTGTGGTCACATTCTTGGCCTGTTCTCCCCTCTCTTCTATATTATAATCTGACCCGCATCACTTTAGAGGGAGTGTGGCAATGTTTTTATTTCGTCAGGTATTTCTGGGGCGTTTCTCTTTTGGTCTTTTGGGAAACATACACCTTATAACCAGAAGTAGCCAGAAAGTTGTGGATATGGTTCTCGGCCATTCTGCCCCTGAGAAAGGCACCTTAACCCAAGTTGCTCTAGGGGATTGTCCTAACAGTTGTTTTTTTTTAAAAGTCGCTTTGGATAAAAGCATCAAGTAAGACATATTTGGATTTATGTGTGTGTAGGTTGCCCTGCGTAACGTACAAACTGATGAAGTGGCAGAGTTTAGGTACTCTGAGTGGCTGTCGACCACCCTTGGCACCAAAAAGACATTGAGCGCTGACATGCCTGCTGTCATAGACGGGGAAGAAATGTTGGGGCTGACCAACTACATTATACACGTCAAGACAGGCGACACCATGGGTACGCACACATACAAACCACAAATGCACACACACTACCTTTCATACACACACACACACACACACACACATGCGCGCACACACACACACACACACACACACACATGCACACACACACACACACACACACACACACACACACACACACAATGTGTATAGGTTAATGTTGGTTATTCACTCACTATGATGTGACTGGCTGCTGTCGTTATATGTATGGCTTGCTGCTTATCTTGTCGATTTGTCATGTTTAGGTGCAGGGACAGATGCCAATGTGTGGTTAATGATCTTCGGTGAGAATGGGGACACGGGACCGCTGGCACTCAAACGCTCCAACAACATTAACAAGTTTGAACGCAAAGATATGGACACCTTTCAATTCCCAGACATGCTCAGCTTGGGCAACCTTTCCAAAGTTCGGCTATGGCACGACAATGCAGGTGCGTCCATGCAGGGGCATCGAAATAATATACAGCTCTGGAAAAAATGAAAAGACCACTGCACATTTGAATGAGTTGAAAGTCATATTCAAAATTAAGAGTCCACTGCACACTTGATTATAACCGTCAACTCATTCGAATGTCACACAGCAACCGTAAGATGACATCAGAAAAATGTGTAGTGGTCTCTTAATTTTTTCTAGAGCTGTATACTCCAGTCAATTTGAACACAGTTTGAACCAGATCACATCAGATTACCCAACTAACATGTGCCAGTGGATCTTATGGTAATTCACCTTTGTCATGACTGTAAATATGAATATGGTTAAAAAATAGCTGTGTGTGTGTGTGTCTAGGCCCAGCTGCTGGTTGGTTTGTTTTCAACGTGGATATACGAGATGACGTCCTGGATCAAACTTTCCGTTTCCCATGCAAAAGGTGGTTTGCCAAGAAAGAGGATGATGGACAGCTGATACGAGAGCTGGGCTGTGCCAACAACGACATTCTGGACCTCAATGAGACAACCAGTAAGTATGTCTTAACCCTTAAAGGTGTACCGTGATGGGAATTCAACATAGAATTCTTTTAGAAGCTTCAATTGTTGCGGAACGGAATCTTATGTTAGAATGTTCAAAAACCCACACCTTTAGGCGGGTTTACATTAGCCAGCGGCAAGCGGCAGACTTCCTATTGTTCTCTATGGTTCGGCAGCGGAACGGTGGCAACGCTAGCGTTGAACAAGCTGAGCATTGAACAAGCTGAGCGTTGAACTTAGTTCAACTTTCAAAGCGCAACGCGAGCGTATTCAATTGACAAACCGTTTGTGTTGCTTAGGAACAAGATAAAACGTATTATGGTCTGAGCGTTGCATTACGTTTGCAGCTTGCCGCTGGCTGATGTGATCCTCGCCTTAAGGGTTAAGGGGTACCACTGAACATTAACCGATATCTTTTATAAGACCATTAATGAAATGTAAAAAAGTAAAATTCTATTGACCAAAGACCAAAACATAAGTCTCTAGGTGAGGTGTTTCTTATGCACTGATGAACAGTTATATGAACTGAAATGTTTTTTTTATGTCTGGTAGAGTATGAAATCATCACAGTAACCGCAGATACAGATGAGGCAGAGACGCGAGAGAATGTGTGGATGATCTTGGAGGGAATGAAGGGACGTTCCAAAGAGCTTGTTCTAGAAAATTCAGCGAAGAAAAGGCGATTCCTACGGTAATGTATAGGCCTATTGTGCCTTTGCTAAGTCATTTTAATTGTGTATATTGTATGTATGTGAAGTTATCTTTCATGTCTATCAAATTGTATGTGTATTGATGTGGTCAATCATATTTAATAACATTTCATTTTTGTGCCCACACAGCGCGAGCACAGACAGATTTGAGTTCACCACTAAGGTTGTGGGTAACATTGCGGGTATCTGTGTTGGCCACATACCCAAAGATGGGAAGAAGCCCAAAACTGAATCCTTTTGGCATGTGTTAGAAGTCACTGTCAAAGAGAAATCGCTCGGAAACAGGTAGGTGGACTTTGAACGGATAAGAGTGATGACACAGAAACAAGTACAGCAACACCAGGTTATGTTGCTCCATAAAGCCAGATTAATAAGATAAGTTATTGCTAACTCTCTGTCTCCCTCAGGTTCATATTCAACTGTAACGCTCCGATTCCCCTCTCCACCAAACGTGACGACCCGGTGATGTTCGAGCGCAGCAAGATCGTGGAGAGCTTTATCTCCAAGGCCCGCAGCCTGCGACCAGTCACGTACGAGATCATCGTGGTCACGGGTGATGAGAAAGGGGCGAGCACAAACGCCAACGTCTTCATCACACTCTTTGGCACCACTGGGGATTCGGGCCGCCGGGGCTTGCGCCAGCGCCTGCGTAACTTGTTTGAGGCCGGCCGGACCGATTTCTTCTCATTGGAGCTGCTGGACATGGGCGATCTGACACACGTGATCATGGAGCACGACAGCAAGGGCCTCGACCCCAGCTGGCTGCTGGAACGCGTGGACGTCATCAACACCGCCAACGGAATCACGACCTCCTTCATATGCGGAAAGTGGTTGGACAAGAATCAGGCGGACGGACTGACGCGCCGCGTGCTCTTCCCCAAATACTGACGTACTCGTGCACCGCTCCCAAGATGCACCGCTCCCAAGATCAAATGAATACTGACGTACTCATGCACCGCTCCCAAGATCAAATACTGACGTACTCATGCACCGCTCCCAAGATCAAATGGAAACTACATTTCTGATGTTACAAAAATTACATATTACGCCCCAGCCGAGGCGCAACTGGCTGGGGCACCTGCACCATACGCCGACGACCCGGGTTCGATTCTTTTAAATATATTAAAAATATATATAAATGTAACCGGGTGAACAGAGGGCAGGGGAATTTCACGTTGTAGCTTTAAGAGGCGAGCCGCGGGAGAACTTTTAAACAGTAAATAAAACAGCTCGCGCACAATGACGTCAGTTAAAGCAAAAGTGTCGTTGAAGGCAACGTGTCAGATTCTCCAGCCGGTACGTAGGTAAAATAAATAATCTATCAATATTCATTAAATATACTATAACTCGACAGTAAATGCCTGAATATGTGATGGAGCTAGTGCTGTGAAGTTTAGGGAATAATGACATTTTGTTATTAATGGTTCTTGTAGATAGTGCATCAGACCGGAGCTACATCTCCCACTAGAACTAAGCTGAGAGCGGGACGAAGCAGCGTAGCAGCGTGAGTGTTAGCGATTCCTCACAGAGTTTAGCCGATCCACACGGAGTTTTAATACATCTACCACACTGAGTTAGATAAAACTACCAACGGTCGTATTGTCTCTATAGTCCAATAAATGTGCTGATTTCTTTCCCCGTTGTATAACACTTGTTAAATACAGAGGGGAGTTTGAAGCTACATTAGCTGGTGACAGCCAACGGTCACATCCAGGGGTTTAAACGAGTGAGTGTACCATTTCGATGGTTAACAAGCATTTAGTTGTGTATGTGTTTGTCATGTGATGTCAACTGTTGGTTGAGTGATTATCGTTTTTAATGATTTCTGAATGAAACAAATACAGGTAAAATGTTTATTGAGTCAGTGTGATATGAGTTAAATGCAGAGTAACATATTTTTAATTACTTCATTTTCTAAATGGAACAAATACAGACAAAATGTTTAATGGGTCAGTGTGAGATGAGTTAAATGCAGAGTTACATGTTTTCCCCTTTTAATGCATTACAATGGGTTACATTGAATGTACTGTGTTAGAGGCAGCTACTGCTAAGAGTTAAATGTGATGATAGAGGTGGCTTGGTAAATGTGCTATGTTGTTATTTATTTCTTGTTGTTTCTATTTTTCTTTTACTCCAGTCACCCAGAGCCACTACTGTTGCCTATTGTCATTAGAACATATTCGATTACTGTTTGTCAATCTGCACTGGAAGTTAGAGTTTTTTTTTATTTTGTTGATCTACTTTACCTAAATCCATACAGTTAAAGCTGCTCTCAACCAGAAGCAGTCGGGGAATAAAAGACCTGCAGTAAAATCATTTATTTGTGTCCTTCTCATCCATTCAATCAGGCCACATATATATATATATATATAAAAATTACATATTGCATGTGCTGCACCCTGTGACTCAGAATTTGACAATAGGAGCACTGGCAGACACAAATGTGTGAGAGCTTAACATCCTGAAACAGGGTGCAATTGACTGAGTGCCTTAGACTCACTTTACAGCCTTCATGGCTATGCTTGCCACTGCTTTAGTGGACTACTTTTGTTTCTGTGCTGTAGCTTATATGGGCCAATGACTAAACTGTAAAATGCTTTGACTTGGTGTCTGCTAATTGTAAAATTTTAATTACCTCCATCTGTCTCCAAACTGCCCCGAGTTGCCATTTGCAATTTTCAATTGTTTTATTGTACTACCCTTGACTGGGCTAAGTTCACATTACCAGGCCAAATCCATATGCTTCAGTTACAGTTTTTTTCAATCGCTAACAAGCACTTACCCATACTTAAGATACTTTTTCTAAACTCTTAACACAGACTCACACCTACAAAACACAATTGGCCAAATGGATCATTTTCAAAATACTGGCTATTGTTGACATTACAAAAACGGCATAGACTTTTATGTTTCAGTTTTACAGGTATTTGCATGCAAAACATGCTATCCAGAATGGAAAAAGTTTTACAGTATTGCTTACAGTAAACAAAATATCCATGAAACACAGAAGAGCATTCTGAACAAAAAACAACAGCAAAAAGTCCAGATAAAAAGGGGGGGGGGGGGGGGCTAAAAATTACTGTATCTAATCTCTGCGATCTTCAGAGTTAGGCCACATGTTTTCATCAACATCGCATCATATATTATCCAAGGCGATGCACCTGGGATAAAACCATTTGGTAGCAGAAGCAGAGGTTTTTATATCTAAGGTTTTGATGTTTGCTATTGTGGGATGTTATATGTATAGTATGTATACTCTTGATCCCGTAAGAGAAATTTGGTCTCTGCATTTATCCCAATCCGTGAATTAGTGAAACACACACAGCACAGCGTACACACAGTGAGGTGAAGCACACACTAATCCCGGCGCAGTGAGCTGCCTGCATCAATAGCGGCACTCGGTGAGGGGTTAGGTGCCTTGCTCAAGGGCACTTTAGCCGTGCCTACTGGTCGGGGTTCAAACGGGCAACCCTCCGGTTACAGGTCCGAAGTGCTAACCAGTAGGCCACGGCTGCATTGTGTGTTAAAGGACAAATTTCATGCGCAAAATGAACCTGTGGTTAATAACAAATGTGTACCGAGTTCGGCCGTTCGCTGGGATTTATTTTCATGCTAGTCAAATGTGACCAGTTTTATTGCAGACCGCTAATTAGCGTTTAACGCTAGCCTTCGGGGCATACGTACAGTAAAAAGAAATCGCTATTTCTATACCACTAACAAGGCTCAAAATAGCACCACACTTACACAGTAGCATAATGAGGGTCTCTACATGTAAACCGAAGCATTGAGAACTTTGTAAATGTACAGGCAGTTTATTAAAAAGAAACACATTTGTTATTAACCCCAGGTTCATTTTGCGCCGGAATTGTCCTTTAACATAAATACTACAAAAACAATCCATAGTTTTGTTGGGAGGTATAGCTTGTCTGTTAAGAAAATGTAAGCATTGTGGAAATGTGTTCACTGACTGCATATTGTGTGAAAACGACATTAAATGTGTGAATAAGGGGTTTGCACTGAAGTCACGTTCTGGCCGGTAACTATGGTAACCCAGCACGCGCGGCCATATTGGCGATACTCAGTGAATGAAGTACAATGGAGTATTATGCACTTTGGATATCTTACGTGATTGTAGCCGTGTCTAAACAACAGAAAAGCTAATCAAAATGCGTCTAAGATGCAAAGGCATATAGGGCAGGACAGACCACAGAAAAGGCGTGATATTTCGAGAAATTACGGATTATTGGCAGCGCAGATCCATATGAGTTGGGTGAGGGAGACGAAGTACCAAGTTCAACCACAAGCGCCCCCTTCCTCTGATAACTTCTGGCATTATTGTCCCTTCTCCCTGCTTTTTTAATAACTTTTGGAAGTCGATACCTACACCAGATGTTCTCAGTCTGACCTATTTGTACAACCTAAAACACGGCAATAATTAACCATTTTCCTTGACGATGTTAGGGATTTACTTCAGTGCCTAATGCTTTCTAATGAGGCGAGTATCTCCAATATGGCGATGTCCAGATCTGATGACACGCCGTGCAAACCCCTAATGGTATAGACTGATGCTGTAATTGTGTTTAGAGTTTTGAAAATGTGACAACTGGTTAGACAAACGCTTGTTAGCGACTGAAAAAAACTGTAATGTGACACATGGGTTTTCTTTCATAACAGTGTGAACAACACAAGTCACGTGGAATCTGACTTTTTCAGTTCTGATTTGGGCCACTTCCATATGTGGTACTAAATCAGATACAGCTCCCATCTTTTGCAATGTGGCCTTGCAATGTGGCGAATTGACATTCGTTATCACCTGCTTTTGAATTTGCTGGCTTACTGGCTATCAATTTACAAATGACACTCCCTGTTCAGCCTCCGTGTGCACTTCTGAAAGGTAGCGTGCTGTGTTGTTGATGGCCTGTTGATCCTCTCCGCATACAGGTCAGTTCAGGACTTCCACACTAGTCCACACTGGAGTTTGAGTCTGATACTGGCCACATTTAAATTGTTAAAATAAATTTCACCAAAAGAAAAATCCAAAAGAAAAAAAATCAGAATTGAGCATGTAAATCAGAATTTGAGCATGCAAAGAGAGCCAGCATCGTTTTCCCTCTAGAGGAGTTACGATGAAATCGACTCAGTGGAGACCTCTGTGAATCCTCTAAGGCAGCACTGTGTCACTGCCTTCACTACTACATAGCTCAGGCACATGCAGATACCACAATCTCCCTGACCTATGAACCCTACTGAGGTGAGGGTTACCAGACCTTGCCAGATATGACCTAGCAGTGCCAGGCAAAGCAGACAGACACAGCAGTTCCAATCTGATGTGCGTGGAGAGAAATTGAGGCCCATGATTAACTGAATGTTGTGACAACATGTCTGCATGAAAGGGTGTGGAGGAATAAAGGTGTGACCCATGTTTACCTGGGGTCATTTAATTACATCAATTTATGACATTGTCTTTTCTGTCCTCGAACAGCTGGACGAATACAGAAACCATAGAAGCAAATGCTATTATTAAGTACATGGGACAATGTGTGCATAGGAAACAGGTTACCTTAGAGTTAAATGGACACCAGGCAACGTTTTCGTGTTAATTATTAAAAGTAGGAAGAATATCCCGCTTGGAAGTTTGGTGTAACGGAAGATGCAAAGAAAAGGAAAAAAGCTTCAGACCGAGCGAGGGGGAGTTTCGTAGAGAAAAAGCATCAGGCTTGCCTGTGGGGTATACTACGTAGACATATCGAGGGGTATACTATGTGGGGTATACTACGTAGACATATCGAGGCTTGACAAAGCCTTGACTCAGGGGTATACGTTAAGTGATACTACGATTGCAGTTATGTGATATATTTGTCAAACTAGGCTTTCAGCTCATATCTGTGCGCGCTCTCGGTGTTGGGAGGACGTTGGCCAAGTGAAGACGCACAAGACCGCCTCTATTTAAAAACAATTACTTCCGCATTCATGAGCGATAGCTTAATCTACACTGCGTATTTTTTTGTGTCTAACCTATAACATCAAATAAATAAATTGTCATCAGTTGTTGTATGGTATGCACGTCCATAGTGGGATATTTGCACGCACAGCACTATTAAAGCGCATTCGAAATCCAAAATGTTAGTAGAGGCTGAGCTCCACCTGTAAGATATATGACAGAATGCACGTGAGATAACTTCGTTTTTCCTACACGTGAGATAACTTCGTTTTTTAAGACAATTGATTGGTCGGTGTGCGGTAGATTACACGATTTGAGCTATATCTTAGCACATAACCTCCTCCCGACCAGGTTTGGTTGACAGCATAAGATGCCATGGTGATATAGCGACACTAAAACAAATCCACTTTTGTGTCACAGCATAGCCTGGCTTTGAGCGCAACATACCTCACTAACCCATTAATCGAGATTCGTAGTACACCCCACTGGTGTCCCTTTAATAAAGCCTAGGTTACTTATAATTCACAGAAAAAAAACATGTTCATTACTACTAAACTATTTAGAATGAAGCTGCATTATGTAAAACTGCTGAAAGACTATGTAAGCCACATCATACACATGGACACACACACACAAAGAGATCAAGATCCAGTCTTTAAATAACTATTAATTTATTTTAAAATAGTTTCATTTCTCTCTACATCATATTTGTCATTTGAAGGAAGTCTGGCTTGCAGAAGCAAGAGAATATTATAAACATTCCTCCTAAATACTGATGAAGGAAAAGGAGCAGAGGGAACAGGGAGAGACGCTCCATAAGAATCAGTGATGGATGTCAGATGTGTGTGTGTGTGTGTGTGTGAGAGAGAGAGACTCAATGCTGTAACACACATGTAATGAATGTTTGATGTACGTTCATATAGGATGGGATGCAGTAGAACTTAAATCATCATCAGATGCAGAAGTGTATGAGGACATCAGTAGTTTCCCACACATAAGATGTACACACATTTACATTGACCAGTCTTAATGTGTCAACCCCATCTCACCAATATTACATGAAATATGACTTCACTTCAGAATAGCATTTACCATCGCGCATATATATATATATATATATATATATTGCTGACCTGTGGGGAAACACTGCTGTAGTGTAAGTGTATTTAGGTATGTATGTATGTATTTGGGGTTTAATGCGGTAGCCTAGCAGTGTTCCTCCTTTAGAGGTTCATCTTTCCTCCTCTTCCTGCTTTTGTACATCAGAACTCTGGTGTTGTCCATCAAGGTGAGAGACATCAATTATTAGCCAATAATCAGGCCAGTAGGCTGAGACTCTGTGAGCTAAGGGTGACGAGGACAGTGAGAGACCCAACAGCAGAGAGATCCTGTGGATGAACAGGAGGACTGAATGCACTTACATGTGTGTATTGGTGAGGAAAAGTACTGTAGGGTGTTGTGTCAGCAAGAACATGGACATGCAAGGGAAGGTGTGTTTGTTATTAAACTCACTGTAAATATTATTCAAAATTCAGGACGTTCATGTGCATTCTTTGAGTCTCGTATCTTTGTTTTTGTTGCATTTGTTTACATGTTTGGGCCCTGATGTTTTTAAATGCTCAGAAACACCTGCAATCAAGTCTGGAATACTAAGGAACTTTAGGGACTGAGTTTTCACTGTCCCTTCAGAGTTACTACAACAAAAACAGCAAAGAGAATCACTTTTCAAATGTGTGTAGAGGATTAGAAAACATGATGTAAGTACAAAACATAGTGACACATGAATTTATATCTGCGATTGACTGGTACCCACAAACAATACAGGAACACATATGATGCAAGTACACACAAATCAGGATTTTCACACAGGTAGGAGCAAGTATTTGCAACCCTATTTAGCAGACTCGCATACACAAACACACACACAAACACACACATATAAACAGACATGAGGCAAAACAGTGCCTTCCATGAGAACTGAGACAAGAAAAAATGTAATGACATGATGCTGAAGTGCTGTCTGGTTCATCAGTCTGTTAAAGTATGTTTCAAAGTACATGAATCCACCCCCTTATTCTCCATTACACATACATAATTCCCTAAGCATTCCCCACTGCATACAGATTGAGCAGTTTGTACAGCTTACGCCTCTAAATATCCAAGTGCATGTCTCCCCTCAAATGCTGCAGTATTCATACAGAGGTTGTCATATGACCCATCAACATGACAGTCTTGATGCAAAACAAAACAATCGTCTATTGAAGATAAGAGGAAAAATAAAAGGCAAAAAAGCTTTGTTATCTAAGATTTCCAGCTAGACAGTTGGCAGTCTAATTGTTAGAGCTGGTAAAAATGATGCTTAATGTGACAGTAACAGTGTGAGTACCAGGGACAGAGGGTCTGTACATAATTTAAAAGGGAAAAATAATCTGCTTAGTTAGGGCAAACAGCACCTGCACTCTAGGAGGTGTGTGGTGTGTAGTGTGTGTGTGTGTGTGTGTGTGTGTGTGTGTGTGTATGTATATGAATGAGGGAGAGCGTACTCTTTGAGTCATGTTCTGCTTGACAACCCATTCAGGTTCTCTCAGGAGAGAACGAGCGAAACCCTCCTAACAGGTTAGCCTGTGTTTTTTTCTGAGAGTGTACGCCCGATCGTGATTGTGAATTCATGATTGTGAAGTCTCTAAAGTGCAGCAGCGACAACAAAATGTTATCGTCTCGAGCCTCTGCATTACAAACAACTCGTGCAGCAGCTTCTTAAAGAGTATATATCCTTTTCCCTGTCTCTCTCACAGACAGACAGACAGACAGACAGACAGACAGACAGACACACACACACACACAACTACACATACATTCCTCAAGCAGCAGCTTATTATGGGACCCTCACTTGGTCACACACACACAAACACACAATCATATTGCTTATTAGCTAAGACCTGACACGGGTATAAAGGAAGATAAGGAGGACTCAGGCTAATATTGATCAGTGCACACACCTCAAAGCGTCAATGTGCTTGTGTAAGTAAGTGTCTGCACTTCAAAGCAGTGTGTGCGTGTGTGCATGTTCCATGTGTTTTTGATATGTAGTGTATGCACCCATTGGAATCTATGGGACTGTACAAAACATTGTGGGTTTTACTGCAGTTGTCAATGTAAAGGGGCACACCTGTGAGTGTGTGTGCATGTCGTAAAGCAGGTAGGGGTAGGGGTGTGTGTGTGTGTGTGTGTGTGTGTGTGTGTGTGTGTGTGTGTGTTACAGCAGGTTTCTGTGTGTTTGAGGGCATCTCTTACAGTAGGTATATGTGTGTGTTTGTTTATGTGTGTCACAGCAGGTATCTCTGTCTGTCCTCCTCCAGTGTCAAATCCACCACTTCTGAGGGTGGTGCCCATCCGGACTGGTTGGGGTTTGTGTTCCACGTGGGCTTGGCCCCAGTCTTCCAGGAGGACAGAGATTGAATGACGCCTCCACGTGGAAACCTGCATACACAATAGGGGGTGAAATGTAAAGGACATAATGTATAGTATCGTATTACAAAGGCAATGGCAGTAGTGGCTAACTAGGTACTCTAAATTCTGCACAAGGGTCCTATGCTAGAAACAATGGGTTTGATGGGTATAAAAAATGCACAGGCTATAAATGCACTGATGGACATTCTCTCAATAGTCTCATGCATACAGAGACCATATGAGCCAATAGAAATATAAAAACTGCTAAAAAGTGCAAGGTAATAATCAGATGCATAAATCACGGGATGAATATAAATGTCAGAGCATTGTGAGACAAGATACAGTGCAGTGCAGAGGAACAGTAAAGTTTGTAAGGCTATGCGTTCAGTTCTGCATTTGTGTACCTGGGATTCTCCTGAACGCCGACAATCTCCACTTCACTGTCGGAGGAGGGTCGACTCACCTGCGGCTTTGCATCTGCCTCACCTGAAACAAAAATTTCAACCAAAACGTTAAAAAATGTTCACCTGTACATTTAAACTACATTACTATGTCATAGTGTTTTAATATTACAGCAGTGCAAAATAAATTAGTAAATATTTGAAACTATTGTTCATTTATGTAGCACTGTTCAGTAATGTATTTGAGAATTAAACCAACACTTAAAAATTGAATTCACATAAAACAATGGGTCTGTGAGGTTTATACCTGTTTTTAAGGGTTAAGACCTAAAATGGGCCTATGTAAACTATGCTTTATTAATAATTTCAATTAAACTAGATTTGATTTAAAAACAAAAACATGGACACTAATTATTTATGTTTGAAGAGAACTGATGACACAGCCATCGTTGTGAACGACAGAAACCAGAAAATGACACTGTTTGCATGTAGATGTGCAGTTCATATTTGACAAATTATAAAGAACAGCCTACCACATCTACTGGAATATTAAGGCACCTGTGGTACCAAAGCCAACACGCATACCAAATCACACACAATCTCAAAACCTTCACCAATGGACAGGTCTAAAGAAAAATGGCTTTCAGACCTGAACCTAGACATGTCTAGCAAGATGGACTGAAATGTTTGGCAAGAGGTTTTTATAAAACACGGTGGTCACCATGGACACAGACCTGAGGGGGCCAGTGAGTGGGGGTGTGAAGGCTGCTCCTGCTCTGAGTGGGTGTCTGATAGGTCATAATGCCCGACCACCTCTGGGCCAACTGCACAAACACACACAAAATACCAATGAACACAAAAGCTCCAATCAAAATTATGTGTCTGTTGGGTTAAGTCTTTAAAGGGAGATATTGAAGACTACACTTTCTGCGCTGTTTTCTGTAAGATCAGGGGGTAAATGAAGGGAGAACTGTTTTGTTTTTTTTATCTTGGTAGGCTAGATTTTGGTGCAGCTCTTAAGCAATCACTTCTAATAGTGGTATAGGCCTTCCACTATCTACTAAAGCAAGCTAACAAACAATGGTCACAAACAGGGTTACTAATTCTGTCTTGTACCTTCATGACAAATAAGTCAAAGTTATACTTTTGAATATATGACACACAATTGAAGACACTTTCCTTGTTGTTTTTGCCTTAAACTATAGCGCTAATCAAATCTAGTCACTCAATACAATTAAACCCTTGGCCGCTAACCTTCTAAAGCATCTAGCTAACATTAACCCAAAGTAATTTCAACGATCAACATTCCATACTGGCACTATCAACCAGCTAAGCTGCAAGAATTTTAACTGCCATCTTCAAACATAGCAGTTAGATTCTGTAATTATTTTTGGATTCCTGTTGAAATGTGACAGATAATTTTGAGAGCTTAGAGGATTTCGATTCTTTGTGTTGTTTGTCATTAGTTGGCCGTGAGCGTGCAATCATGGAGCGTGTACCATGTAGTTGTGTGTTACTACAACTAACACCATGACAGATTCAAATTGAACAAGCCACTGTTCTGGTTAAAGAAAAAAAAAAACTGGTAATTCATAGGGACAGCAAAAGGCTTCCTGCCAAGAAACATAGAAAGTCTGGTGTGAACTTTCTTGTGCCTTTCCCCATCCAAGATGTTAATACCAAATGAAGACAAGACATTTGGCCCAAGATATGAGTCAGGTGTTCTGTTGAGTTTGGTTATACAGAGAGGGCATTGGTATATTGGTTTGAATCATTTTTTAATTAACAACTCTTGATTGCTGTTCCCACATACACAACCTTTTTGTGACCAGCTACTATCTACTGTAGTGCTAGTTAAAGTTTGACAACAAATAGCAATAAGCATTTTAGCAGTTCTTGTGTGTATGGATGGAACACATCTTGGTTATCATGGATCTTTCAAAACGGCATGACCGAACAACAAAAATTGTGCATCAAAGACTCACCTCAGACAAAATCAGCAATATTGTTGACCAAGCACAGCTAACAGACCCATTTTACACCTGACCTGTGTCTGTCTAGCCTGTTAACCGGTCAGATACACATCAATAGATGAAATGGTTCCATTCTAATTATATTTCCTGCATTTATATCAATAAACAACAAAATGTTACACACAAAATAAAAAATAAAAAACATTACTGCATACTGTCCGATCGGCTGACACTCAGAGAAATGCAATAGCAAATAAGAGATCACTCTCCAAAAAACACCCATGTTGCTCAACTGGTGGGTCGTGGAATCATTCTAAGGTGTTCACAGAACACGTGTTCCTTCAGAACCACAATGCCTTTGGAAGAAAATATATGAAGAGTTGTGTTTATTCTGAAATGGGACTGGTGAAGTGAAAGCTCAGTTCTCATACCTTAGTCACAAAGGGAAAAGGGGACTTTCATAAAGAGACAAAGTTCTGTGCAAGCGGCAGATGCATGGTCTAATGTAAGAGACTCCAAATTTCAAAATGTCCGCTAGAACAGTGCTCCAACATGAGTAGGAATTCATAATTGTGTTAGAAAAGGAAAAAGCCAATTACTGAAGTTATGGTGCCTTCCAGTACTCGTATTTTCAGTCGCATTTCCCAATTACGAGCAGGAAGTCACAATTCCTGCTTGTTCGAACCCTTAGTACCAAGTTCGAATTTACAGTAATAGTAAATGAGAACCATAGACATGCACTATTTATTAGCAGTTCTGTCCTATGTGTTTAAATCGGTTTTAAAAACAATAGGGTCCAACCTCTATCTGTCGCTATGTTGCTACAACGTTTGTGTAAAATACTATGTAATGCATTGTTAGGGTTGGGAACCAAAACATTAGAATCGAGTAAAATCAATAAGAAAGAACCGGAACTGAAAACCAAGCAAATTTGAATACATTGTTGCATCGTTCCAAACTTTATCTGGTAACAATTGCTAACAACAGCAACAAAATTGCTTACAAAATTGCTATTTGGCCGATATTTTGGGCCCTCTCACACAATGCAAAATCAACGGAGCATGAACAATTGTTTCCCCTCCGATGGGCATGGTTTTCAGTGTATGACAGTTTGCGCACTGTTTCTATAGGTTTACTTGTGAAATCTTCATTAAGGATAGGCTATACAAAGACAGAGATGCCCATGGCTTGCTCTACTACATATCAATAGCCCTTAAAACACACTCAGACAGAGGTCACTCTTACTTGTATGTATTTAATGTGAACAGGCATTCAAATAAACAGGCACTCTAGTTTAAAGATATTTAACGTTGACAAGCAATTAGGGAGATACCCTAAGCTCCCCATTAAAGGTGTAAAGACAGCCTAATATTTGTTAGCACTTAGAAAGTAGCCCTGCACTCAGTCCATACAAAAAAATATAGTAAAGCAACTTTTATAGCTTAAGTATTTTTAAAATTAACTGGTCATTTGTTAAAGAATGGATCTTCACATGGTCACTTGTAAGCGTGCAGTTACTGTCAGAGTATCTAAAGACTTAATGTAAACGGTAAATGGTACAGTAAATGTGTTAACCACATTCATGAGCAGTGTGTGTGTGTGTGTGTGTGTGTGTGTGTGTGTGTGTGTGTGTGTGTAAAATTGTTAACTCTGTGAGTGAGTGCAAGACAAGCTAAGTTGGCTTGTTTTGTTTTGTCACATGCAGGTTACCAGTTACAGCAAAGAAACATCAGACATACAACTCAAAGCAAACCCAAACAAAAATCATAGCTAATGACAACCAAATCAGACTCTGATCCATTGCTAAAAACACACTGAAATGTCAACGTAAAAAAAATGTCCTCAAACACATCTAAAAGCAACCCTGAGACGTTGCTGGCCAATTCCTGGGCAATCGGTGGGTTCCAGTGTTAAGTGGCACGATAACATAGAATTGCTGGCATACTGAAATAAGAGGATCCGGGGGGGTTTTTCAGCGCCGCCGTGCACAAGTCAACAAAAAAAGTCAGAAGCTCCTGAGTACCTCAAAGGCACATGCTCTCGGAAAAGGGGGGGGGGGGGGGGGGCAAGAAAGAAACAGGATTGAGGAAGTTAATTGTGGGAAATGGAGAGATGCAGGGAAAAAAAGAGAAAAAGAAAGAGGTAGGGATAGAGATGAGAGGCAGACAGTATGCGGAGTATTCCCCCGTCTATACATTTAGAGGATTGGGATCAACACAATCGGGGGCTCCGCTGCATGTGGTATTTTGCGTGGTAAAGTTGGCATTGACATTGGCACTGGCGCTGAGCTGGGCCATGCGCCAGGCGGCCAGCGTCTCCTGGGACTCGGACGACGGCAGGAAGGAACTCTGACGGCCCTGCTCGCTCTCCGATTGATCGCTGTCCGAGTGGAGGCGGGCCAGGCGATCCATCCACACGCGGAAGTGCTCCTCTGTCTGCCTCTGCATGACGGCAAATCGTGTTAGGGCCTCCTCCAGGACTCCGCCCAGGCCGCTGCTGGTGGTGGTGGTGGTGGGGGGTCCGCCCTCTGGCAGGAGGCTCCTCCCATGGGAAGAGGTTCGGGAATATTCTGTCCGACGGCGACGGCGAGCTTAAAGACAGTGGCCAAGCCGAGAAACACACGTCACACGTCACGAGCACACACACAGGCGGACACATGCGAACGGACGGAGGTCATGCTATGTTGGTGTGTGTGTCAAAAAGCCTTCATGGATAATGACACCCGCTAAAAAAGGCGGTGGTTCAAACTTAACTGAGACATGCTGTAGACATAATGCCAAATCTGTACAAAACACAGACCTCACAAACAAATCATATGAAAAAAACTTATGGACAAAGCTCTGGTCAGGCAGAACTTCACCAACAACAATGTTTCACTTTAAATTGAACTAAAAGGCGTTTACAAATATTTGTATAGCATCCCTATGGTTTTGTGAACATGCTTGTGACCATGCAAAGAGTATTAGATGTCCAACTGCTGAGATTAGATCAACTTGCATCTACAGAATCACCAGACCTTATCCTAACTGAAGTCCAAAACAAAATGAATACTATGGCTTTATGAAAATAATGTCTTTTGAATAATTCAAATTCACCATATCACTCTTCACCCACCAATGCTTTTTTTTTTCCAATGTTTTTTTTGTTTGTTTTTAAAACTAGTGACCCGACTAGCTACAGGCCAACAGACATGCCTTCCAAACACCAAAAACCACACAACTGACACTGATGAAAGCTAGCTAATTCGGTGATCTATTTGGCAACGATCCTACATTTTCCAGGGATTTCGGACCCAAAGTACAAAGCTATAAAGAAATTACATTGTATTGCCATAACAATAGTAACAACTAGCCAATCATAACATTCCCTGCAGCCACCAAATACACCACCACTGACACAAGCTAGATGGCTAAAAACAATTTACAGGGTTTGAGAAACAGAGCACAAAACCTGAGAGTGATTAGCCAGGGAAAGAGAAGGTAGGTGTGTTCTCTCATTCTTTCACATTACCATTTAAAATCATAACAATTTTGAGGTGAAAAACATCAGTTCCCAGCAAAAACTCTTCTAAAAACGGTGGCCAAAGAGCCGTAATGTTGCTTTGGCAAAAGGGCTTAAATCAGCCCTGATATGATACTATTCAATGTTACATTCAGCGCTGGGCTGGCCAGTTGCCAATGTATATTTATTTATGAAAAGAAACACAAATTTGTAAAACTGCCATTCCATTTCATGGATATAGGTATGGATGATCTAGGTGTGTTAAAGTGCAATGTTACAAGATCAGGTATATGTATATTTAAAATTTACATGGCATTTGTTTGAATCATGTATATATATCTGTCTATTTGAGTAAGAGGTGAGACTAATGAGGATTTTAAAAGGGACTAGGATAAAGACTAGCCTACTAAGTGTGAGCCACCAAGAGAAACTTCAAAGAACAGTTCACATTAAAAAATATTACTTTGCAGTCATTTAACAACAGTCTACTTTAGTGAATTAGTTCGCGTGTAGTGGATAGTGGATTCTGGGCAATGTGATCTTGTTTGTGATGTGTGAATACTATGCAATGTATCATGGATATAATGCAGTGTGTACTTTAAAAACATTTACCAATACTTAAAAAATAAATAAAAAAATAAAAATAAATACAATTTTCCTTAGCTGAACTGGCCATTATTTAAAGTTAACCTATGACCTGATAGATGTCAAAGATGCCATAAGGCCTTGATTAAACACATGGAGGAAAGGACAATAAGAGCCATGGTGGACTTCTCAACATCAGAGTTGAAGAGGCAACCAATTTGACAGGAGACAGGCAAAAACATTGATTGACTGACTGACTGATTTCCAGTCTCAATCAACACAACCACTTGTCAGCCCGTGAGGGTAGCTGGTGGGGCAATTAAACATGATTGCGAACAACTGAGTACTCTCAGCCTCTAAGCTACAAACTTGGCTCAGCCTTGAGCTACGCTAGATTTTTCATTCCCAGCTTTGTGCATAATAATGGCCTTAAGCTAATAGCAATTCAATAGTGAACACTAGCTAGATGTCATTTCAGTGTCTGATGAGGACACGGAGTCAACAAATGGTAATCAAACAGCCACCAACTGATGCAATGACCACAGTGCCAAACTGAAACCTGTAATCACTGAAACCACATGATTATCAGCCACTTTTGTCAAGCAGCTGTGCTCTGAGAATTGCAGAAAATAAATCAGGACAAGACAACAAGAGATTTTTGCCCTCTCACAACAAAACAGCTTCACAATTTCTATGATTTTTACAGACTTCACAATACCTGAAGGCCATGAAATTATTTTGAGATTCATCATTTATTTTCCAGGTCAAACATGCCCATAGGAAAGCTGCCTAATTTCCACCAATCTTCTCTTCACAGACTTATAATATTTCTTTTAAAGACGAATACTTTACAGCACACCCTCCCTGTCAGTTTCATGGGCATGTTCTAACCTCATTTATCTTGGTCTCCAAGCTGTGCATAATTTGTTTAGTCATGGCAAGAGTTTAGGAAATGAGTTTGTGCACAACGGCGTTATCAAATAGCCTAATCTACCTACCCCTTGGATGTTGTGTGAGGATGACAGACAGGAGTGTGTGGAGGTGCATTTGTAGAGGTCCACATGGCCTTACCTGGTGTATGTGAATTGATGCCAGCACCATGCTCATTATCTGATGATGATGACGATGACGACGATGATGACGACGACTGTGCGGTGATGTCGCTGTCAGACGTGCTGCTGTCCTGCAGCAGGTCCGGCTTGCGCCTCGCGGCCGCCTCCCTTTTCTGTCGGCGCATGCGCATGCGCTCCTTCTGCAGCCGGCTCCGGTGGCCCCGGACACGCACCCGCCCGTTGGCCTGCCGCTCCTGGCACCGGTTCTTCTTGGCCGCCATGGAGGCGTTCGGCGTGTCGCTCTCAGAGTGCGAGCGGCGAGACTTCCTGCCCGTGGCCGCCGCATCCCCAGCAGCAACAGAGCCGGCCACCACTGAGCCGGGGCCTGTGGTGTGGCGCGTGCCTTCCTCCGCCGACGACTGCGTGTCCGAGTCGCCCAGGTGGCCGGAGGAGGACGGCGAGAGCAGGCAGGGGGAAGAGTCGCTCTCCTCGTGTGCCCGCGTGCCCCCGCTGGAGCTCGTGTTCTGGGGCCGGAGGTCTTTGAGCAGGCAGGGCATCGAGAGAAGTCCGGCCGAGCAGCTCTCCGAGAGCGTGCTCCCTGCTGCCTCCTCGCCGGGCGGGGAGCTTGTGGGTGTGGTCTCAGACTTAAGAGGCGTGTCCTCTGTGCTGCACTCAGGGAGAGTCTCCGCCTCCTTCTCCTGACTGGCCATCCTCAATAGGGTGTGGCGGGGTCTCTGAGACAGGCTCTTGATGGGATGAGCTTGCCTGCAGAAGAGATCACCAGATATCATTAGTAAGCACTAATGACACATCAATAACACATTTCATGTGTCCCATTAATGTTCTGTGCAACAGAGAAAGACAGAATCTACAGGGGCTAGGGGCTAAATGCTACATTTACATTTGCACACATTCACACAAGCGTATTCATTTTTATACACATTAAAAACCCACTGAAATATAACATTCTATTGCCATGTGATTCCAAGCCCATAACATGTCACATTCAGCGAATATCTCTTCACGATCCACACTAGCTGCCCATCTAGAGCCCGACCAATTTATCGGCAGGCCATTATTAGGTATTTTCCAAACTATCAGTATCGGCATTCATAACAGCCGATACATCTTTTTAAAATCAGTAAAGGAAAACCGCATATTGATCCTTCATTTAGGCTGCCTTTCCAGTATTGGCATTATATGGTTTGTCCAGCAGACGGCGCAGCATCTTGCTGCAAGATAAACATGCTTGACTTGGTTCCACTTCACTTCCTACAACGAAGGAAGGACAACGGTAGCTTGTGTGTATTCATGGTTGGATGATTTTCACGTGAAATGTAATTCCCATTTCTTCTCGAAGCCGAAATAAACTTGAGAATGTTTATCGGACATGCTCGTTTTTTACTGCAGTAACATTAATCTTACAGCTATTTGTCATCAGCTTAATGGTATGTCCAAAGGTAAAATAACATTAACGTTAGCATTAATTGAGTGATGGAGGCTGGTTTGATTGTTGGTGTATTTGTGAAACATAAACACGGTTATACCAAGTAACTTGATACCAGCACTGTAATTGTCACTATCGACGGTCATCCCATTCATTTTCTTACCATGATGACAGGAGCTAAGTTCTAAGCTTCTATTCTATTCTATTCTATTCTATTCTAGTTAGACACAATGCTAACGTCCGCTAATGCCATGGTTTGCTGGTAAGTTTTTGATGCATCCTAAACGTTCTGTTTGCTAAAAAAAAATTTCTGCTGTTGACTTGCTCACACTGTCTTTGGTGGCCCTGTCAGTACTTTGTAAACTGACCACGTAGACTGCACACTAAATAAAGCATATGAAACAAGAGTTCTGAGCTAACATTAATTTCAAAACACCGACTACTCCATCATTTCAGTCTTCAATTTCTTGCATTTTAGCAAAGGTGTTTACACCAAGTAAGGAAGTGCATGGTTTACAAAGGCTAAATGTAAAGTAATAGATCATACTTGTAATCGGTTTTGCTTGCATAAAACGATACAGTCAAAGCATAACCTGCTCACAATGTAGATTGTGCCAATGTGATTATCACAGAACAAAGATCTGACACTCATTTCATAAAAATAAATTACTGTATAAGAACCTTTCATTAGGAAACCAGATACTTAGGCCTATTTGATTACATAATGTCCCACCTTGATCAGAACTGTGTTACATTGTGTTTGTTAAAAATGACTTTCAGCCAATATATCGATTATCTGGTTTTTTTTTTAAACTGAAATATTAAAATCGGCATCGGCCTCGGCCTCCAAAATCCCATATCGGTAGGGCTCTATGCTCCTCCCGTGAGAAGCCTACACTGTAAAAAAACAAAAACAAAACACTGTGTGGAGTTTCTCTGGGAATACTGAATGGAGAAGTGAGTTACTTCTTTGGTCTGTTTTGTTTGGACCTTGATTAAAATATAATGCATGTTGTTTTGGACAAAAGCGTCTGATAAGAAATTTAAGCATAAACATAACCAAATGCGATATATTGCGCGATCGCTCACTGCACCTTTAACCTAGGAGATTTTCCCTCCAAGACTAGAGCACACAAAAACCTTACAAGAAAAAAAAATAGAAAGTAGGACAATGTGTCACTAGAAATTTAAGAAAAACTAGCCTTTTAACTGAGGGCTGAGGACTGCATAACTATCATCCAGGTCTAAAAATCCATGCTATTCCTGGACTTCTGTCTCCCTCCAGTGGCTAGCCTCGATTTAGTAGTTGACATTGAAGACATCTGTCGAGCCAACTCAAAACAACTGATGCTTCACCAATACAGCATTCAGAAATGTGGAAATGAAAATGAACTTCTGCTTCAAGAAACCAGAGAATGTCAATTAGGAAAGCGGATATGCTTGTTGCCTGCATGTGGCTATTGACAGTTTCAACACAGACTCCTCACTTCTAGGTCACTGTACAAGCATAAAACCCGTCTTGGGATCCAATGCAGAAAAGCAGAAACAGGACAAGGAGAGGAAGAGAAACAAAACCAAGACACTGAAGCACAATTCATCTTGCGGGGGCGAGTCTTCCAATGCTTCCAAATGAATTCCCATAAGAGTGAACGAGCCTGCTGCAAGGCCAACTGCCCAAAATGGGACACTGAGCCACAGGTGATTTGGCACACTGGAATGAGAGACAAATGCCAGATAGTGCACCCAGCACTCCTCCTGAAGACTCATTATACCACACCTCTAAGCTAATCAAAGCCATCTGGGGACACCTGATGTGAGTGCCAAGTTCACTATGCCTGGAAGTCAGGGATGCAAATTGACAGTATAAATTGGCAATTATACTGCATTAGATTTGCAGAAGGTAGATTAAGCTACAATGCTGCCACATCACTGTCAGAAGCCTGACACCCAATCTAGTAATGGAACAATCAGGAAGACTTAACGGTTGTAAATGGTCAAATCAAACTCACATTGGGGAAAGTATAAAAACACTGACAAGATTCAATCAGAGCTTGGATCTGGCCTCCACCATGTGATGGCTATCTCTAATGGCGTCTAGTATTCTTACTGATACCAACCGAAGGTCCCCTTGAAAAGGTAGGATGAATAAGACTTGGAAGGAGAGGTGCAAACGCACACCGAAATCGAGGTGTAGGCAACTAGTTAGTGGAATTAGTTGAAGGAGAGAGATGCCGCACACTCCGAGTACGCTAATTACTTTAT
The DNA here is from genome assembly GCF_018492685.1 of Alosa sapidissima. Taxonomy (NCBI): domain Eukaryota; kingdom Metazoa; phylum Chordata; class Actinopteri; order Clupeiformes; family Clupeidae; genus Alosa; species Alosa sapidissima. Next base: position 30,439,356 of record NC_055969.1, read on the forward strand.
TGAGGCGATAACGTTTCGGCCAGTCTGGCCTTCTTCAGATCGCATGTTAAATGAATATAGGATGAATAAGACTGCAATAAGACGCAATTTCAAATTGAATTCAGTTAATCAAGCATAGCATGGGCTATTGTCTATGAGGACAACAACTTATGATACGAAAGAAATGAAAGACATTTGCCGATTAAACGAGGTTAAATAGGTTCATGTGCTTGGCAGTGAGACAGAAACAGTATTCAGTGAAGAGGGAGTTCTCATTTGTTATTATAACGAATGGGCTATGGTAGGAACAAAACAGTATATTTAGGCACAGGCATTCACACAACCACTCAAAGGTGAAGTTAAGATTAACATTACTCAGATAACACCAAAATAGTGACGAAGTTAAGTCTGCAACATACAACAGCAGAGTCAAGAAACGGCATGCAAACCGCTTAAACTCTAAAAGAACACAAGTGAACATACATAGGACATACAGCAGCCATATAACTGATTAGAAGTATGGACTGGACTCCCTATCTAACAAGTCTTATCAAAAGACCCTTATTGCTAACAATACAGTGCACAAATTAATGAGGTCCTGAGGCTGAACACCAAGACCGTGATCAGGCAAGCTCTGTCTACATCATCCTCCCACGGGTTCATCTATTTAGGTGTCAAGGTATCCGGCTCATTAGGTCGGATACCTGAACATTCTCTCTAATGAGTCCTGGTAGTTGCTGTATTAACGTTACAGTTCAAGAAAGCCAGACTCGAATGCCTAATGTCGTGACCCCTTAACTGTATCGCCAGCCGCACATCACTCAAGTCTGCACGAGAACTTGTTCCGAGACCCGCTCATGTTGCAGACGGGACCTTACGGCGCGACAGTAATTTAAGATAGCTACTCACACACCTATCCAGTCACTCAAGGTGCGGCAGACCGCTGCAGAGTGGTTATCCACCATGCATGAAAAGATACCGGTAAACGTGCATAAGAGAAGAGTTAGATGAAGGATAGACTGGGCTAATTTTTGATGACTAACATTGATGTAGAAAAGAAGCTTCTGTGTCCCTTCACTCACGTAAAGATACAACCAACAACGGTATCAAATCGGTATTGTGCACGTATAGTTTGCACTCTCTGTAGCTAAAACTTCATGAAGTTAGAGCTGTGCGTCTGTCCCCTCCATCCTATCAAATGCTAAACTGGCTAGTGCGCCTAAAGCCCAGTAACCTCACTAGCCAGCTAAAGTTAGCCAACGTCGTACTCTACCTTTGACTTCCTGGCTAACTAAATTAGCATGCTAGTCTTTAAAGGCCTTGGAGCGATTTTTGGCTAACGTTAATGAAATAACCCCACTCTTAAATCTAGACTACACAACCTACGTAGCTAGCCCGGTAAGTCCCTGTTTAAGGTTTTTAATGAGCAAGCATATAGTAAAAACTAAAAGTGGTCACCTAGTTATCGGTGACTGAAAACGCTTTCAAAATGGAAGGCTAGCCATGGAAGGAAATCACTGGCTTCCCCAGCTGTCTGCTTCTGCTTGCTCTGTTAGCCAGCTAGCTAGGCTGCTAATGTTAGCATCCACAGCAACGATTATTAGCCAGCTTACCTGGGATATAAAAAAGCCCTCAAGTGTCTAAGCTCTTCACCATCCTACTGGATCTTCTCCTTTCAGTCAATCATCAAACATCAACAGTGCATAAGCCAGATGCAATTAAAGCCTTATGTTTTTAAGTTTTTAACAGACTCTTTCGAACGCCGTTTCACTTTGGTCAATTCAAAATGTCCCCACTAGCCGGAGTTTGAGTAATTTTTGTTTACGCAACTTCCTGTTGGTGTAGCCAAGAACAACTAGCACTCCTTGTGGGCCGGCGAGGAATTGTCTTGTCGATTATTCATCAGGATCAGGATGAATGTGGCAGGTCAGGCCATTTCAGAACTTACCTGGACATTTCTACTATATAGAGCCCTAGCCAATGGTTGTAATATTGTGCTAAACGCAGTTTGGCATTGTTTTCTTGAAATATTTAAGTTTTTCTCTAAAAAAGAGAATAGTGCCATTAATTGTGTCCATACTATTATAGTGTCATATAGGCACTAATTCACCCCCATACCATCACAGATGCTTGCGTTTGAACTGTGTGCTAAGAACAAGTTGGATGATGCCTCTCCTCTTTAGCCCAGATGATGCAGAGTCCATGATTTCCAAAAATAATTCCAAAATGTGATTAGCGTAACCAGGCCCAATAAGACGAAAGCATTTCTGAATCATAAATATTATTTTTTCTTTCCTTGGTATGAGTGAAGGAAAAATGTTGGATTACTAACATTTTTATGAAATATAAGTGATTATTAATAATTTTACATGTATTAGAAGTGAATACTAATCTACATTTATTACATAGAAGTGATTAACATTTCATTTTCTTATATTCTGTGTATGCTTTCCATACCTGTCAACACTCCCGTTTTTCCCGGGTTTCTCCCGTATTTCAAGGTCATCTCCCAGCACCCTCCCGTTTTGTTATTTCTCCCGGAAAACTCGCGTAATTTGCATGGCCATCAAACTTCATTTTAAAATCATTGATCCATTCAGGTAGCCAGATTGTGTATGAAATACACTCTACACATACACGATCACTTAGTTTCAATTTCAACCATTTTGTCATAGGCTAAAACCTGGCAACCCAAAACCCAAATAAGGAAGCGGGTGCCGACTGCGCAGCCTGAGTCTCGTCGTAAGCAAGCGGGCTAGTTGAATGGCCTACTCCAGAACTAGCTGTTGTGAAATTGTTGGGAATTTAATTGATTAACACATCACATAAACTGTTATTGAGTGTTGTTGATACACTGCACTTGTGCCCTCGGAACCAAATCTGACAGCAAGCAGCTTTGAACCTTGAATTTCCCCTGGGGATCAATAAAGTATCTATCTATCTATCTATCTATCTATCTTTGTAGTTTTGGAAGTAGGCTAGGCTGCAGGCAGGCAGCTGGTGGATACATAACTGGCATGCGTAATGGTAAGGTAAAAGCAACGACCGAAATGCAGTGTTGACACGTGTATGAAGCGTATTAAATATGCAAACACAGATCCGGTATAAACACTCCCGTTTTTGGAAAGCTAAATGTTGACAGGTATGATGCTTTCTATACATTCAATACTGTGCATCAACTTTGCTTTGTCTGTCATTTGCTCTCTCCATGTCACGATTTTCTAATAAAGGTCATGCGACCCCCTTTGTCACGAGTTAAGGGTATTCTGCCTGAGACAGTAATATTAGGAATATCCCGACAGGAATGCTGAAGGATGTATATGTATTGTATTGACCAATTATCTACTTGCTTGTTGTAGCCACATGACTTGCATACGGCGCATGGATCACATGCTATGTCCAAGAAGTGTCCATGTATTGTATTTCTGCATGTATGAGGATTTTTGGAAAAGACCATTGTAGCCTACTCATGTGATTTGTATTACCAATGTAATTAATATGCATAAGATGGTAACCTGACTCTCGCCAGATGAATTTCGTTCCGCTTAGCTCCGCCTAGCTTCACTCACATCCATCTGGGACCTCTTCCATTGAGAGTGATTTCAGCACGAGATTGTATGGTAGAGCCAATCAGGACGCAGGGCGAGAGTTTCATAGATGTGACTTACGTTCATGGGCTTCGGAAAAACCTTTCTCAGAGTGAAAACATCATCATTCCGCGTCATTCACGTCACTTAATGTGTGAGTCAGAGGTCGGAAACTGGGGCTAGATTTTGCTAACAGAGTTGCCCAGTTAGGGGCTCGTCATCACTTTTGTCGTCACGTTGTAGTTCGTTTGTAGTCCATGTGGCCTTTCATGTCCAACAGTTTTAACGTGAACTTGGGAATTTGCCCTTTTTATCACTTGAAAAGCTGCATATCTTTCTTTCACGAGCATCTTACACTAGCCTAGAAATCTAGACGCACCCTAGCGGCGGCAAATTAATTTGCTCAGCCTGTACGTCTAGTATCAAACCATAGGGATTTCTATTGGCTGACGCCGTGGACTTTATCCAATCACAGCGCTCTATTTTGTTAGAGAGTCTTAAGGCGGGCTTAACAGGATAACCACAGTCCTGTGACGGTGAACAACAAGGAAGGGGGCTATGGCTAACGAAGAGCGGTTGTTTGAATCGGCGTTGGCGTCAACTTTGGAGGAGTTGGACTTGTGCTTTTCTTTGAAAGTTGAGCAACACAATGCACTTAAGTAATTCCTTTCAAAGAAGGATGTCTCAGATGGATGAGTGGAGCTAGGCGGAACGGAATTCATCTGGCGAGAGTCAGGTTATAAGATGGGGCTTCGTCCTAGAGAACTTTGAGTAGTGTTACTGGAACATGCTGTTGCTAGTGACGTTGCTTCTGGTATCGTGACTAAACCTGCAGTGGTTCCTCACACCTGAGTGTTGCCTGGATATTTTTGACCACATGAGTTTTAACCAGCATTTGTGGATGAGCATCAATCTGTGTTCATACACAATGCTGAATGTTTTCCTAAGCCCATAGAATGATTTTCTTTACAGAAACAGGTCTGTTTTTAATGCAGAGCCATTTGAGGCCCCAGAGCTCACAGCCATCCAATATTGTTTTTCAGCCCTTGTTTATAAAGATTTCTCTGGATTCTCTGAATATGTTAATTTTATGTAAAGTGCAACAGGCCTAAATTATTTGCAATACAAGCATTATTCTTATATTGTTGCAGACCAGCAGCCAGACCAAAGGATACTCTTGGATGGGAGACCTCCTTGGAAAACTAAGCTGGAAGTGGTTGGGTGAATAGCAGGTGGCACTCTTCCCTCTGGCCAAAAATCGATCCCAAGGCACCAGTGCAGTGACAGGGACACTGTGCTGAAGAAGATGCCGTCCTTTGGATGAGACGTTAATGAGATGAGACTCACTGTGGTCATTAAAGATCCCATGGCCCTTATCACAAAGAGTAGGGGCTTTCCCGGTGTCCTGGTTAAATGCCCAACCTGGCTCATTTAATCTGGCCCCCTAATCATCCCACTGTGTTATTGGTTCTTTCATTCATTCCCTCACTCTCCACCTCAAGCTGGTGTGTGGTGAGTGTTCTGGTGCATATTGGCTGGGAGCCTTGAAAAGCACTATACAGAAAGAAACGTGTCTATATTTGTAATGTTGTTCTGTGAAGTGTTACACAACAACTTTGACTATTGATGTCAACATGTTATGAAAATGTCAATTATTGTTACTGTGTTGTAATTCTCTCTCTCTCTCTCACACACTCACTCACTCACACACACACACACACACACACACACACACAGAGAGAGAGAGAGAGAGAGAGAGACAGAGAGACACACACATATAGAGACATAGACATAGCAGCAGTATACAGTATTTTAACTGGTCGTTGAAGATTTTATCCATATAATGTTCAATCAAAATATTTTATTCCAGCATCCATTTCAACACATTATTAAAGTAGTGATATTAGCCACATAGGGTACAGTCTGTCATTAACTACTCTTAAACGTTACTGCTCTTGCACACAACTTTCTGTATAATGTTCAAAGGTAAAACAATAAATATATAAAACCAGTTCATCTCTTGCAGCAGTCCCACATGGTATTTTTGGAGGTGGATTTAGTAGGCTATTTGAACATGTACATGTTATTGCAACTGGTTGAGGGAACATTTGTGTGTTTTTAACTTGAGTCAAATTGATTTCAAGTTAATCCCTGCGTGTCTCTCAAAGACGTAAGCGGTGAGACTGCTGTCCAGTTTGCCTAACTGGCCTTCAGGACAGCGACGTGTCCACCTGGATGCTTGGACTTCATGCTTCCAAAGTGCCTGGGAAAAACAGGGGAGAGTTCAAATATTAAAAATGTAAACCTTTTGTGCCCATTCATTTTCCTTTTTGGTCAATTTATACATGTTCTGTCTGGATATAGCTCTATATAACTCTGACTGTCTATTTCTCTCCTTACCCCTCAGTTCCCTTCAGCCCCACAGTCATGTTACCTCCAGCAGTTGTTTTCATGCTCATAGGCCTCCATAGTCTTGTGATTTGAGACTCCATCAGATCCTCCCACAGCAAGCAGCAGATCATTGAACACCAGCAATGACACCTAACACACACACACACACACAAATGCACACACTCACTCACATGTGTACACGTACACACACACACAGTCATACAGATGGCAATAGTTCAGTCATAAGTCCATTCCATAAATCAGTGGGTTCATTCATTTTAACAAACACATCTGTGTGCTTACTAACTTGGTATCTCTTGTTATTCATAGGTTTGACAGGGGTCCAGCGGAAGGACTCCGAGTCATACTTCTCTGCTGTTTTAAGTGGCAGACCCAGGTCATCCCGGCCGCCTGCCACATAGATCCGACCCAGAAACACGGTGCTGCCGGCGCCCTCGCGCGGGGTCCGGAGTGGTGGGCACAAAGCCCAGCATCCCTCTGCTGGGTCGAAGCGCTCCACTGGCACACGTACAAATAAGTATAAGTATATATACTCTTTTGATCCCGTGAGGGAAATTTGGTCTCTGCATTTATCCCAATCCGTGAATTAGTGAAACACACTCAGCACACAGTGAACACAGTGAGGTGAAGCATACACTAATCCCGGCGCAGTGAGCTGCCTGCAACAACAGCGGCGCTCGGGGAGCAGTGATGGGGTTAGGTGCCTTGCTCAAGGGCACTTCAGCCGTGCCTACTGGTTGTAGGTTTCATAGCTCCGGTTTCAAGTCCGAAGCGCTAACCAGTAGGCCACGGCTGCCCCCAACATGAACATATGCATATGAATGTCTATGCTTTCATGTGTGCATACCCATGCACCAACACACATACAAAATATATAAGCACAACTAAGTTCCATTTCAGTTCTATACTGAATGATTAAGTTTCAAATTGTAGTATTTGTGCATGAATAACGGAGACACGGAGCCAAGGTAAGTGCTGTTTTCTGTATCCCGTTCCTCGAGCTCTGAGATACACACTGCGTGAAAGAGGATGTTATGTACTGTATGTGCACCTGAATCAAGGATGGTGTTCCCATCAGTTCCTCCTATGACATAGAGCTGTCCATTCATCACCACAGCAGTAGCCCCAGCCCTCTTGTGCTGCAAAGGTGCCAGCTTAGACCAGGCATTACGGGAGGAATCATACCTGTACATGTAACAGGCACAGACAGTAACAGCCACAACACACACAAACACACACAGAGACATAGATAACACAAGGCATATAGTTGACCTTAATGTCAAAGCCAGTGGTGGAGGAAGTACTGAATCTCAGTACTTAAGTAAAAGTACAAATACACAGAGAAATATTTACTTTAGTAAAAGTACCACAATGACAACCCTACTTAAGTAAAAGTAAAAAGTACCTTCCCCTGGGGATCAATAAAGTATCTATCTATCTATCTACCTGCTTTTAAATGTACTTTAAGTATTAAAAGTAAAAGTATTTGCATAATGATTTATTCTCTTAATATCTATATTCTAAAAGAAAAAATAGTATAGGCTGTGGCATTTTAATTAAGCTAGTTTTAGGTTAGGCTATATTCGACTAGATAGTTTTAAGCTAATGCAATTGTGCTTACCATCTGTGGCCCAGTTTACATTCTGACCTACAATTCTAGAGACTGTAATTTTGGTTATCTACTAGGGTGATCTGCTGAGTACAGAGTCGGACTGGGAACAAAATTCGGCCCCCCCCACACACACACACACACGCACAAGCCCACCGATACCAAAATCCCCCCCTGATTCCCCCCCATAAATAACAAACACACAGTATCATGCTGTAGCAACACTTCATAAACTGAACCCAAACATTTAGATTTGGACCTATAGGTTATTATAATCACAATAACACGGGGGTCCAGGATTTTTTTTTTTAATTCTGGTTGCTAATCACACCATTTTAAAGTGATTTGAGAGGGACAGGATTCAGGGATAGGCTACTAAAGACTCATCTTCTGTCTGTCTCACGTCATGTTACGCCATGCATTAAACCACATGTCACTGCTTGACTAAATGAAAAATATAGGCTACTGAACATGCATGGAGATCGTCATAGTTGACAGAAATCACGATTTGTGCCAACATGTTGTAGAAACACAACCGCAGCCTTTAGGCCTATTTGGTGCAAATCTTCTCCTTTACTTTGGTTATAGTCAGCGATTCACATTAACTGTAGGCTATCACCACAAGTGTATACTAAACGTTTTTGCCCAAGTTTGTGTGCCGTCATCACATTTTGCAAAATTAGGCTACCTTCGTTACTAACCTACTGTACCAGTTGATAATTTTTTTACGTGCATCGACTCGCGATTGATTGTGCATCTAATGGAACACTCGGTGGAGAGACTTCCACTTTCCAAGTTTCACTTTCACTGTCGTTGTGAGCTAAAAGGCTACTACTGTATATGGGAAATACTTTGAAGTTCCTTTTGAGTCCAAACATGAATAGGTTTTCTTTAACCTGTGCTACACTTTTCCACCAAGTTGTGTGAAAATTGTAGGCTACCCGGAGTTTTTTTTATGTTGACAGAACACTACAGTAGCCTACATGGTGCAGTAAATGGAAGCTCTTCGTAGCGCGTGCAACTAACGTCAATAAAAACAATATATTTATGGAATAAAACTAGACACCTCTGATTGCTGTTTACGGTTAAACTGCGATGATGTGAACACCAGCCAGCCGAGGGCACTTATAGCCTAGGCCAGGGGTTCCAAAACTTTTCTACGACAAGGCCCCCCAAATACCACTAGGTTCTGGCCAAGGACCCCCTTGATGTTTTATTAATTAAACCCATCGACAATACTACGGCAAATGTATAAATACATTAAGCTAATCTAATATTTCTTTTAGCCACAACCACATCGCGATGGAGCATACAGTGTGTAAAATTTTTATTTGGGGCTTTCTGCTATATGAGAGCCATCACTCTACTATTATTCCCAGTCATTATCATGAGAAATATGTTCAGATATGCGTCACATTATTATAATGGCATTGTATAACAACCCTCATAGTACAGTATATTTTAAATGTTTCAAATGTATTTATTTCTTGCTTTTATTTCCCCCTCCAACTTGCTGAGGCCCCCCTGGCACCCCCTCGCGGCCCCCCAGCGATCGTAACACACACTGAACCGGTCATGAAGAGGTCAAAATGATTGACCTGTCACCCCCCAATCCAAATGGATGCAACTGCATTTATAGGCTAAGCCTAGGTCTACATGACGGGCCGCAAATAGGCTAAATAGCTTAAAAAATAAAATAAAAAATCCCGGAGGTCACCGGCCCACATGTGGACCGGCCCACCGGGCATTTGCCCGGTTGTACAGATTACCAGTCTGAGCCTGTATATCATTCAGCAAAACACGAGAGCCTGAAGTTTAACGGGGTAGACCAGGGAAACGTCGGGTGGATCGTAATGCCAATTCTGCTGATTGAACAGAAAAGTTGCTGAGAAAGGTGTCTTTATGATTAGGTTCAGTTTCACTTGCGCAGACGCCCATAGACATTGAATGAGAGCTCACATTTCTACCCCCCCCCCCCACCCCCAATTGTAGGCTATGCCTCTTTATTTGATCACACACAATTAAGAAATATTTCCTAATCTAGAAAATGCTACGTTTTTTTCGGCCAGCGGTTCTATAATAGTCTACCATTCATTTGTGCCGCAAATGATCAGACGTGTGACAGAAGCATGGGCATAGCTTGTAACTTCGCTTCGTGTCTGTGTGTGTGTGTGTGTGTGTGTGTGTGTGTGTGTGTGTATTGCCTACCTCTCTACTGAATTGAGGTACATGTGTCCGTCAAAGCCTCCAATGCAGACAAGGCATCCGTCCATCTCACAAACACACACTCTACTTCTTGGAGAGGAGATTGAAGGCAGCTCACCATTCCACACACTTTGACCAGGGTCATACCTACACACACACACACACACACACACACACACACACACACACACACAATTACACCAGGAGCTATGTGATGGCTGCTAACAATGTTTTTATACGAGGGCAATACTTGTGTGTGATTGTGTGAAGGATGTTCAGTGAGTATTAATAGAAAGTAATCTGTTGAATTAAATAGGAAGTACTGCTTGAACACCCCCAAATCGTCCACCTGTCACATGGAATTCAGCGTGTCCCTGGCTGTAACTGACACATGCTTTAGGCTTTTCTTTTAGACACATTCAGGGTCACCCAGCCTAGCACCCCTCTCTGTACTTTTATTTTTTATTTATTTGTTTATTTTGTAGCGGCAGTGCATATTTATTCGACATCAGTATAAAATAGGCTACACAATGTAAATACGGCAGAATTAGCACGTAGCTAGTTTTCATCTGTTGTCCCTAGGCAAAGTGACATACATACAACACCCTCATACTCAATTGAGGGACAAGACAAAGATTAAAAGCAAAAGTCAAGACGAGGTATAAAATGCAGGATAGTGAAGTGTGTGAGGCAGTTAAAAGTGAGTGCAGCTTTGATTTTCCATGAGCCACAAATAAGTCTTAAAGTTCACATGTCGGACATTCCCTTATTGTGGGGGGCATGCTATTCCAAAATGTATTTCCCTTTACTGACAATACAGTTTGTCCAAAAGTAGTGTGTCTAAAATATATTACACCTCGTAGGCCTACTAATACTACTTTGTTGCAGGTAATGTTCTAAATGCACAGCTTCCTTTATCCTCAAATAAGTGAAGTGTGTGTGTGTGTGTGTGTGTGTGTGTGTGTGTGTGTGTGTGTCCTCACCTCTCCATGCTGCTAATACAAGTAATCTCGTCGGCACCACCGACCATGTAGATAAACCTGCCGACAGCACACACTCCTGCGTCTCTACGGTGACGCATGATGGGCGTGGTCATTTTCCATTCGTTATACTCAGTGCAAAATTGTTCAACGGGACACAAGGGGTCATCTTTGCTCCATCCACCCACTGGACACAGACACAGACACAGACACACGAACAAAGTCATCATGAACACCAGTGCTTTGCAGGATTCAGATTTGATGATGATAGAGTATTAATGATGTACAGTTCATTTTCCTAAGGCCTGACAATTCGGAGACAATGACTCACCCACATACACCACGTCTGATTGTGAGGGTTTGGCTTTCCTGTTGTTCTGACTGGCAGGTATAGCTGAACCTTGAGGCTCTAATGACCTATTAAGAGTTGTGGAGTCCAAAGTTTCTCTACCCATGTTTACCCACATTGAAAAAAATACAAAGTTGAACGCACAACCATAATTTGTTATTTTCATACCTCATGGTAGGTGGTGGAGTGTTAACAACTTGACCCATCATGACATTTGACCAAGTAAAATGGACTAAATTGTCCAATTTTGTCTAATATCTCTGTTTTAGAATGGATTTATCAATAAGTACATCACTGATGTTTCATAGTATAGCACGAAGTACCACAATTATGCACTTGCATTTTACAATCTGATTATATCAGTAAAATCAATAAATCAGTGTAATACATTAATACTGTACCTATATGAAAAGAGAGTTTTGTGTTAAAATGTTATAGTTAGATAATAATCCCTGAAGTCTCTAAAAGATGCATTACTTACCCATTTTGTGTGTAGACCCCCATATCTCACAGTGTCCTGTGAAGACTGCTGTCCTTTGTCCTCCTGTCTTCTCGTCGTTCCACGTCTCCTCTCTCATCACATGTCACTGAGGAATTTAAATGCCTGTGAACAGCAGTTAAAACAACATGCCCAGTTGACAGTCCGTCCACACACACACACACACACACACACACACACACACACACACACACACACACACACACACACACACAGAGAGAGAGAGAGAAGGCAGAAAGAAAAGAACTTGGTGAGACGTGCTTGATATTTTGGGATATCAGGAAGAGCTACAAAATGGGAAGGAGATAAAGAGTTACCATAGTGTCCTGCACCAAGAACTATCTATCAAGGAGATGTGGGGGGGGGGGGTCGTAAAGGTCATTTGTGTGTGCCTGCGGGTGATGAGATATTCCTGTCCTGACGAGCTGATGATGAAGTCCCTGGTCGCTCGTCAGTCATCATACTTCACATAATATCATCACCCATGTACTTGACACAACCACTTATGTGCACACACACAGTACCCAACCCCCCGGTCATTAAGGTCATCAAATAGAAACATAATCACAAAGGATCATGAAGGGAAAACCCTTATGTGCTCAACACATAGTGATTCTATTTTTTAATTTTGTTAGTCTGAGTTGCAAAGCCTCAATATTCTTCTCAACTTGCATGAGTCAACACAACGCTATCTGGCAGGACTCGACTCACTTGAAGGACACCGGAGGAATGCTGCAGTGAAATCTAACCAGTCTTGTGGGTGTTAACATATGATGACTTAATGATGACTTTACCCCTTTCCCATGAAACATCTGAGAGACAGAAGTACAGAGAAAAAATAAGAGCTGTGTTTTTATATCATAACCTCTACAATTATAAATATGTCCTCGCCACATGCAACATAGCATTGGACATCGGACACCCTCTGCCTGTATGTCTCTTTTGGATGAACTTCACATCATGAAATCTTAGCAATCCAGTGCACGGCAGGTGGTTGTCCACTCCCTGTATAAGTGTGAGCCAGGACTCCATCACATTCTCACACCAGGCACCTTACCACAAACTTCACACACACAGACACACACACACATTGACTCATCCACCCCCTCACACACACTTCTGGGAATACATTCGGCACAGCTTTAATCCAAATTACCACAGAGCCCAACTGGGTCGTTCATTTAACATTTTAATAAATAGAATTAGGTAAGGAACTACTCAGATACCATCTTTGTGTGAGCTGTACTTTGTTGTACTTGAGTTGTACTTTCAGTTGTATGAAGTATTAATGATAACACTATTTCACAGAACTTCATGACATCCTTTTCACTAAAAAAAGGATATATCAACTGTAAACATAATATGATCTGTGAGACTTAAACGGCTCAAATGTCTTAAAAATGTAAAAATTATAGTCCACACCTGCTGCCAGCTCACATGGACTGACATTCCAAACATTGCTACACTACAGCTGGTATATGAAGAATGTATTTCACCAGGGTGATGGGTTGTAAATGTTGCGGAAAATGCAGTAAAAGTACAGTATGCACAATTAGGTTTAATTATTGTCCCTCCGTTTTTGCTGTAATTTACACAATACGTATTGCTTGTATTGACAGGGAGGTAATTAGTTCAAATATGTCCAAGCAGTGATTGTATATATTATGTTCTAATGGCATGGCTAATGGCTTAGTTCCCTTGATAAATGTGGTGTTGTGTATTGCAACGGCATAGTGGTTTAGCAATGTGAAACCCAGGATTTGAAATGGCCAAATGGTAATTTCAGTCAAAAAATGTTCATAAAGGTCATTGGTCAATATTTCTCAGGTAAGTATTTTACTGCAAGTGTCATACCCAGATGGGTTGGTTGATTGGATGACTGCGATTGTTTATTATTTTTATCTGATTTTTATTCCTTAATTTGTGGGAAAAATTGGTCATGTGGTCGTGGAAATGCCATTCAATTCAAAAGAACTCCATTGGGTTGTTTTAGTTGACTTGGGTAATGAAACCACACTTACCAGAACACAAATGCATGCACAGACACTACATCAGCTCTTGTCTTGACTGTCTGGTATGTAGACACACAGCAACAGGTGCAAAAGGTGCTCAGTGTTGGGGAGTAACGGAATACATGTACCGGCGTTACGTATTCAGAATACAAATTATGAGTAACTGTATTCCGATACAGTTACAAGTTGAATAGTTGGTATTTAGAATACAGTTACATTGTTGAAATCAATGGATTACATATGACGATACTTCTCTGTTTCATAAGTTTATTCACTCTCTAAATAAATTAAGGCAACTCCATTTCTCAGAAGCAATCTATGATGAAATTGTTTCCATGTTTAAATCCAAGCCCCGCCATCTTGCACTAGCCTCAAAACGCAGCCAGCCCGCATTATGGACGCGTCATCGGAGACCCTGTAATGACTGTTTGCACAGCAAATTAGGAGTAAAGTAAGTGGAGGTAACTCCTGTTCCTCACTGATCGTGGTTCCTGATGTCTGTTCAAAGGATATTTTCCCAAGTATTAATAGCTCAGGCTACTTCGGCTAATCGGTTACACAGTTTGCTAAGCAATAAACAAAGCCTAGTTCATGTGTTGATTTAGACCTACAATAAAACCAATCTCTAAAGTAGGCACTGCATTCTGAGTTTTTTATTCTAACTTTTTATAATTAGATCTACATTTACGTTTTAAAATGAATTATATGGTGCAGTCTCTGAAGAATTATTCTTGCGAGTAGCATATTTTAACGTGCAGTTTTTGATTGTCATTTTGTCGTTCATTTTGAGAGCACTGATATACAATAGCCTATAGTGTTTACATTTACAGGTCATTTGCGTTCCACCTGTCATATGCGCCCCTCACTTGTACTGGGTTGATGCCACCGAAAAATCTCACAGGCACACCTTAATTATAATTTTTGGCTACGCCCTTAAAGTAGCCTATTTGTTTGTTTTAATTAGCCTAGTCACCTGCTGTAGTTTTAGTGGTCACCTTGCTATTTTAAAGTTGTATCAGGTGGCTCAGTTGACTTTACATTATCCTAGCCTATGTGGGCCTAACACTTCAGCCATTTGGAACAGAAGAACAAACCAGAATAGGCCTGTTTAGTAGGCCTAAGCAGGATTTGATGGCCGCATTCCTACACTTATAAAATGCAATTCAATGCGGAAGTAATATAAGTATTCAGAATACCTTACTCAGATTGAGTAACGTAACGGAATACGTTACAAATTACATTTTTGGGCATGTATTCTGTATTCTGTAACGGAATACGTTTTGAAAGTAACCCTCCCAACACTGAAGGTGCTACATATGATCTTGAGATAAATGATGACATGATAACCAACTAAATACAGAACACATGTCCTATGCAGACATACACAGTGAAGTGTTGACACTTACTTTGAGAATTGCAAAAAAGTTATCAATCCAAGAACTGTGCTTTATGGTATCATCGATCTATTAAGAAATAATTTAAGAATTTAGTAGAAGCCTTAAGCAATATCTATCTGTCTTTATATCTTAAGTAACCACTTACTCTGATAAAAGTTTATTGGATGGCTATTGCTTACTGCTTAGAAGCATATAGAACAAGTATAACTAACCTCAGTGAATATATTCACAGGTTCACAGCCTATACATACAGTATATATTTTATTTTCTCATAGTAAGACTTTGGATATGTGTCAGCAAGAAGTTACAAAACTTCTCTGGGGGTAAAGGGTGAGTGTCCTCTGATACGTACAGCTGTTTTAAACAAGACAGTTAAGACAGAAATATCACATCTTAACTTTACTTTTTGGACACAGATTATTACATATCATTTAATACCACTGTTATCAAATTATTATATGTACACATGTCATACTCCTTCTTTTACTCTATATAAAGCATCCTAACTTACACACACACACACACACACACACACACACACACACACACACACACACAACCAGTCCAAGAAAAGGGAATGAATTATTGTGTTGTTTTGAAAGAGGTGTTGTGTCATGATGTTATTTTGTGGTTGGAAGACAGATGGTGATGCCAACTCCTGTGATCATCAATCAGAGGGACCTGGAAATACTGTTCCGATTTTCTGTCTCAATACAGACAGTGAGATCAAAAGGGCCTCCTGTGAACAAGGCAAAATCAGCACAACAGAAGAGGAGGAAGACACACTCACAGGTCACAGCACACAGAAGACAGTGGCACATACAGTACATGATGAACTGTTCTAGTAAAAGATCTGGAACATAATGGCTGTTTTAAAGACTTGCCAGGGCATTTCAGCGGAGCAGGATAGCATGCTGATTGATGCCATAATGGAGTTAACAGTGTCCAGATCTGGACCATCACAGGACTATCAGGCCGTACCTCCCACAAGTACACAAGGCAGCATATATTTTCTTTTACAGCTATTGTCCCCGGCCTTGCATTGTCCATTTAGCATCCTTACTGTATTTCATTTTTTTTAATGTCACTGACACTGATGCATCTGTTTTTTTTCTCCTCTTTCTCACCTCTGTTCGTATGGTGCGACTTCCCTGCATAGGGCATGTGTTGAGATACAGGTTGAACAAGGAACTTGGGTCAGAAATATCCAGGTTTTGATCAGAATCAACGCTAGCCTCCAGGCCTGCCAAACCACCAAACACCACAAGCATATGCCTAAAGAAGGAGAGAATAGACTATGAGCATGTAAGACAGAGGATGCAAGACAATAAGGCAAGGCAACAAAAAACAATGAAGTAATGTTCAAGTTGTATACACCATGTCTTTATAGGACTTTGGTATTTCAAGTATACAGCCAGTTTCCTGCACCTGGATTAAGCCTAGCCCTAAATCGAAAGATTTTGATTAAAGTTTTCTTTTAGTCTCGGACAGGGGCTGGGAACTTATGGCTCTTGTGTTGACTGCATGTGGCTTGCAGAGAAATTTGAGCAGAGATTTTGTATCGCTGTAAGTAAGTGGCCAAAATAAGCTAATATTACACTATTGTGTCAATCCAATGCATAATGCCAATGGCAGTAATTGTATTTCTAAATGATAACACCCACGGAATTGAACCTCCATTGAGCAGCCCGACACTGGACGTCGTCACGTCAACATCAAACTCTTCACATTCAATCTCTGTACTTCCTTACTTACTCGTAGGTTACCATTAAAGTTCATAAAACATGTCCATAAGGGGAAAAGATCATAACTACTGTCTCTCCAGGTCGAGTAGACAGGCTGGGTCTGTTGTGCCTTGAATGTTAACGCTATGTTTGTATCAAAATCAGCTCAGCAGGAAAAAACGTTCAAAGAGCTCCAGTGGAAGGTAGCATCTCCATGCATGACGTTAACCATTTTCCAGATCAGCTTGAGAGGTATGCGGTGTAGGTGTAGGCTATTCTGCAGGTGACACGTTGTGCAAAGACAATCTTGCTGTGTTTGCTAAAGACAGGATCAGTAGTCAATAGTAAATAAAGACTTGAACCTAACAATTATAGCCTTATACAGAACAATAGTGAAAGTGTATGCCTACTATTAAAAATTCAAATTACTATATGGCTTCTAACTAAAATACTTGGTATTTTTGACTCCCCCTGGCTTAGGAAAAGGCTCAGTCCATGTACAAGAAACCGATCCATAGAGCCTTAAGTTGTTGATTATGTGAAGTGTGTTAAACCCAACTTAAAGGAGACCTAAGGGAATACAGCAGAGAGGTAGCATGGTTGACCTGAATGGGGATATTGTAATGCTGTCTACATTGCTTCCCTTCTCAGAGGTTCCAATAGTGACGTCATAACCTTCTTTATAAGGACATTCAGTAAATACAGCACCTGTACACACAAGAAGAAGAATATATAAAGACAAATACATATAAATACCAATCAAACAATTGGAGTATAGTTCTATACAGATTGACATTCTGAACACGGTGCTAACTTACTGAGACAGGAAGCAAGTCGGACAGTGTAACCCCAATAAAGCCCCTTTTCTGTACGGGGAACATGAGGAGCCACCACTACACCTTTATAGCGTTTACCACCTGCAACACACACATACACACATTGTATTATTTTATTTACACCGAGTTGACTGAGCTGAAGATAGAAAAGGGGATGAGAAGATCCTACAACTCTTTCTAACTGCAAATTTCAAAAGCTACCATTATTAAGCCACTTACCCGAGTCCTGATTCTTGTTGAGTTTCACCGTTACTCTTAATCCTGGCTTAAGCTGCTTATCAATCTGAACCTCCTACAAAACGAAACACACACATACATACATTAAAAAACACATAGTGACAATAGTGACAAAATACACTAAGTTACAGAAAGACCATGGAAATACACACACCTTCCTCATGCCACAGTCCACATAGGAGCCCTTTTCTGCCTTACAGGGCCTATCAAGGACCAGGCCTTCCCGAAACACTGCCTCCTCATCCATACGCATGTGATGTGGACTATCTAAAGGATTCAAGAGACCTGCGCACAGAGACACACATTGGACATATGCAAATATGTACAGGACCATGCAGGTGTACGCATGCTTGTGTGCTTGCCATATGGAGGTATCAAAAAGGGTGACTTACCTGCAAACTGTAGGTCCTGATGTTTAGGAAAAAATGCTTTCCTCAGGTACCTGATAATAGAGGAGAAGGTGTAATTACAAAACAAAGGTAAATATATTTTCCTATACAGTCTCTCTCTTTCCCTCTGTGTGTGTTTCACTATAACTTGTGGGAACAGAAGAATGTGCTTCTGGGACTATACTTACTGTGGACACTCTAAGTACTGGAGAATGCGTGCAAGCTGGACACATGCTCTTCCTTTCTTCCCAACACCATTATACTCTCCTTCAGTGTTTCTTTAATGATAACAATTTACAAAAGGTTACAAAAAGGTTAGGGTTCAGGGTCAAAAATAGTTTTTAGAATAGTTCTGGCCTGTACTGGATGATTTGTGTGACAGACCTCAATAAATAAATACTCACTTCACATCCTCTCCTTGTTCATCAAACACAATTACTTCATCGACACAGAAGACAGTGCAGGCACGAGCGATCTGCCCTGCCAGGTACGTGCGCAACTCAGGTGACTGTGCATTGTCCAGCACAGAGCCCGGCAGTGCCACACTCAATGTATATGAGCGACCTGACAAAGATTAACACATTTTATAATTAATATCTTGTGTCTGCTTTTCAAAACACAAAGGAGTGTCTTTTTCTTTGTGTAGATTATACCAAATTGATATTTGAATGTCTCTTAAGTGGACAAGATGCTTACCATTACTCTTCTCCTCCTCTTCCACCTGAGCCTTTTTTTCCTCCAGCTCCTTCATCTTCTGTTTCTCCAGCTGTGTGATGAGTCTTTCCTCCTTCCGTTTGCGCTTATCCTCCTTCCCTGAAGAGAGCACATAACCAAGTTACCCTTCTCTGTTACCACTAGATCAGTAACGTTATTGATATGATGCAAGTCTTCACACTCACGTTCTGTTTTCCATTTCTTCCAGTCAACTCTCTCTTGGGCCTGTGTTAAGAAAGCATATGCCTATTATCTACGTTTCTGTTTGGAACAGACCGTGAAGTTTGCTTAACTAACGTTACAGTCACTTGAAAACGTGTTTACGTCGGAGCTTAAACACACGCTGTCTGTGTAGTTCTCTGAGTATAAACTATCACAAATGTCATATAGAGGCAACTACATCACTGCAGCTCCTTCATATTCAACAAGTTATTTACAAATATCTATAAGATCAGACAATTACCTCTTTAGAAAGTCCCCCTGGCTTCTTCATGGCATGTTTTTCCGACATGTTCACATGTGTGTGTTTCCTTGAAATCATTCCCATAAACACAGAATGCAAACATTTGAGTTCCGTTGGCATCATAGATGTCTATCTCCTCATGAAAGAAATACATTAAACTTAACGTGGTCAAATAGCATATTTTACACTTTTCAAATAGTACACTTTACACATAAAAACCATTAACTACATTCCAACCATTTCGAAACTATATTTAACAGAGTGTAAATCAGCCAAATGTCTTCACTCGGACGTTTTAGGTTGTAACACTTCCTTTTCAAGCAAAGGCCTCCGGTGGAAAACATCAGACACCGAGCCTTAAAATTAGTACCAGAAATAGTATTCCCCAATTCATTTTTTTAACATCAGAAGAGTTCTACCGTTTGTTGGAATACCTGAACATTAAAAGTAATCATGGTAAGTAGAAATATAACTCGGTGTACAGACGAAAACGCTGTTCTTGTCTAGTTAGCAAAACATGCTATCAATCGAAACGTGGTGGCATGGTAAGTGCTCATGTATGACGTTGGCCTTAGCTTGTTCTCTGATGTCTCTTGACTGATATATCGAAGGGAGTTTTCATAAGATTTGTTTAAATACTCAATTAGTGTTGGCTACGATGTAAGTAACAGGCGATGGAGCGCTATGTAGCTACATGTTCTAGTTAACCATATGGGGTAATTCAATGATATAAAAAGCAAGCCTATACGCTAATGTTTTGTTTATCTGCAGCTGTTGGTAGCAAATTGTGATAGTGATTTCAACTTCGACATTTCTAGTTACGTGAAAAGATCAGGAATTCCCTGTTTTTCTTGATTGTCTGGTATAAATAATACCAGCGTTTTAACACGTTGTAGAAGATACCCTACTATTCAACTTTTCCAGTGGCCATGAACGTTGTTAATATGCATTTACAATGTGTTGACAACACTTACATTACAGACTTATTTGAGCTAGCCTTATCTCAAGTGTCATTTCAGCTTGAAACAAAACATCACGTCATCCAGTAATCACTTGGCCTACTTTGTGTTCAGATATTTCTGTTACTGATTTATCTTTTTAGACTTACCATATACATTCTTGTTTTTTCTTCCACGTGATGCAAAGCCTAATGAATAATGCTGTATGTTTTTCCTATGTTTGCAGCCTCAGAACGAACATATTGAGTTGCACCGTAAACGCCATGGTTACCGCCTGGACCACCATGAGAGGAAGAGGAAGAAGGAGAGCCGTGAGGCACATGAACGCTCTCACAAGGCACGCAAGATGATTGGCCTAAAGGCCAAACTCTACCACAAACAGCGACATGCTGAGAAGATCCAGATGAAGAAAACGTGAGTGAGCTGAATGGAATAAATAAGCAAATGTTGTCATGAGCATCGTCACAACTGACTGATCTACTGGTATAATGATAAGAGCTTTATTGTGGTTCAGAAGCAAATCATTTAAAGATATAATTTACATTAACCATGGTGCCACATCAGCTGATATACATTTCCCTTTAGAATTTATTGTGTATGTGGATAGGTGGCATGTGTATGTCCCCCCCCCCCCCCCCCCCATGCATATTTATTGTTGTGCGTGTATCTGCTTGTTCTAGCCTGAAGATGCATGAGCAGAGAAAGAGCAAACAGAAGGATGATGAGAAGACACCAGAGGGAGCTGTGCCAGCATACCTGCTGGACAGAGAGGGTCAGTCGCGGGCCAAGGTCCTCTCCAACATGATCAAACAGAAGAGGAAGGAGAAGGCTGTGAGTATTCATTCTGAGTGATCACCCATTCATTTTGAATACTCATATACCACTTTAGAAATACTGTAATTTAAAAAACATGGTTGTTTGTGCTTTTGTATGACGAGAAATGTCTATTATGTTGTTGGTGAATTAAGTAATAAGGTTATCACTCTGCGTTTGTTTATAGGGTAAATGGGAGGTCCCCCTGCCAAAGGTGCGGGCACAAGGGGAGACAGAGGTTCTAAAGGTGGTGCGGACAGGCAAACGTCAGAAGAAGGCCTGGAAGCGTATGGTGACCAAAGTCTGCTTTGTGGGTGATGGCTTCACACGGAAACCCCCCAAATATGAGCGCTTCATCCGACCTATGGTACATAGACTGTCCTACTCACTCTGTGTTCTTTTCTGTACAGTTTTGTTAGTAGTCAGTTGTGGTTCCTGATCAGTATGCCGACGGTGGCAGTTGAGAAGATTTAAAACCTTCTGCACACAGGGCTTACCACCTACAAACTTGGAAAAACCCAGACTAATCATATTTTGTTGTTCTTCCTATAGGGACTTCGCTTTAAAAAGGCTCACGTTACTCATCCAGAACTGAAAGCCACATTCTGCCTGCCAATCCTGGGTGTGAAGAAGAATCCCTCCTCACCCCTTTACACAACACTAGGTGTCATCACCAAGGGAACAGTCGTGGAGGTCAATGTCAGTGAGCTCGGTCTTGTCACACAAGGAGGAAAGGTCATCTGGGGTGAGTGCAGCTGTGATTGTATGAAATTGGTCCATTGGCTGTTGCTGCTGTGTGCACTGTAGATCTGATGACTGTATGTCTGCTGCTGATTGTTGAGTAAGGGATAATATGTTGTCCGCCGGTAATTATCGGAAAATAAGTCCCGACAAGGCGAACAGAACAGGTTTTGCTTCGACCTGAAGGGATAATTACCAGCGGACAATACATTATCCCACTTATTATACGGCTACTTGCCAAAACCAGAATAGAAACTTAACACAATGTGTCTTTCAAAATGACTTGGCTACCGTTTCGTGGCTTCCACTGACAAAATAAATAGTTTGCCACACAGACAGAACATCATGTGAATGGAACTTTCTGCATCACTCTGAAGAGCCGTGTAATAATGTTTATTATAGGAGGGACTCATTTGAATAACACACACCTAATGGTTTGCTGAAGTTGTAGTTTTATTTTAAAATGATGCCTGAAAAGGGCATACAAATCATTTGTCACGTGTTGCACTCTCTTATCGCGGTCATTTGTTGTTTCAGGTAAATATGCCCAGGTAACGAACAACCCAGAGAATGATGGCTGCATCAACGCTGTGCTGTTGGTCTAATGGATCCTGGCTAAATTAACTGTACCTCTGGAAGCTGCTGTTATGCATTTACCAGCACTGGTCTGGTGTCCTCCCAGAGTGTCTTGTAATCATTGGCAAAAAAATGAGGAATTATGAGATACTGCTGTACAACCAGATGAATCTCAGCAACTTTTGGAGTCACTTCCGCAGTGGCATGTATTATATTTGAGAATGTTCTGTTTATAATAAAAAAAATATTAAATTGACTTGCTGAATGTGTCATACCATTTTTATGAAAAAGGAGTCAAGCTGACTTTCCGTTTAGGGCCACTGTTTTTCCCATGTGCATAAACGCACCATTAGATACTATCAGTGAATTTTAAATCGCAGAATAATGAGATCATTGGCCTAAGAAGAGCAGCCTCAAAGCCATGAATGACTTAAAACCCATAGCCCTCCCTTGTCATGAAGGCCTTTGAGAGGATTGTGAAACCTCACATTATCTCTTCAGTTTGCATATCGTGCTAAAAGAGGGGTGGATGATGCCAAGGTCTTATTGATCAATGAACATTTAGAAGGCCCAAATTCTATTGCCCGTCTCCTATTTGTGGATTTTTTATCTGCCTTTAACACCATGCAACCTCACATGCTGGCTAAAAAACTCATTAACTGTTTCTAGCTGGATCATCAGCTAATTCTGTGGATCATGGATTTCTTTCACCCAAAGCACACAGAAGGTGCTGGTCAACAAAAGGTTCTTTGACATCAGATACACATCCACTGGCTCATCTCGGGTGTATCCTCTCATTGCTTTTCATCTTGTATTATAAGTAAGTATATATATACTCTTTTGAACCCGTGAGGCAAATTTGGTCTCTGCATTTATCCCAATCCGTGAATTAGTAAAACACACTCAGCACACAGTTAACACACACTAATCCCGACACCGTGAGCTGCCTGCTATAACAGCGGCACTCGGGGAGCAGTGAGGGGTGAGGTGCCTTGCTCAAGGGCACTTCAGCCGTTCCTACTGGTCGGGGTTCGAACCAGCAACCTTCTGGTTACAAGTCCGAAGCGCTAACCAATAGGCCACGTCTGCCCTGTGTGAGGCTCGAACTCACGACCTTCAGATTATGAGACAAACCCAAGGAGCTGTTAGTGGACTACAGGAGACTGCAGGCAGGGATGGATTACTGCACGGGCCTACCGGGCCCAGGCCCAGGGGCCCAAGGGGTCAGGGGGCCCTGAAGCCCAAGCCTTTGCATGGAATCATTGCCTCAATATCAACAAATCAGGATGTAGGCTATGAATCTGATTGAATTTAGTATTGGCCATCCCCAAAATGCACCAAAATACATTAAAAAATTTCTGGGGGAATATAAAATAAGTGACTAAAAAAATATAATACTCAGCAGTTTGTATTTTCTCTGCCCCCTCTTTCGACTGCAACATTCAAATTTCTACACAAAAAATTATATCTCGAGAAAAGTGGATTTTGAGGATACAGCTCCATAGACCTCCATTCATTCTGCACTTATTCGTGAGCGCCCTCACGTGGAACCAGAACGGGAACTACAACCAGTTCAGAAACAGGAAGTTTCCAGAGAGTGGCGGATCTCCCCTTATTAGACATTCTCTGCACACACACACCAGTTCCCCACACACACACATACACCCCCCCCCCCCCCACACACACATACACACAATTTTTGGCATAATTGTAACAAAAGATAAAAATAGTAGTTACATTTCAAATAAAAGCCTTTCAATTCTCTTTATTCCAAGCAAATGCCCACCAAAAGTATTGAATAAATTATATTATGGTTGTTAGATTATGAATATTAGTGTGTGCTCGGTGTTGCAATGTTTGTATACTTTTACCACTTCCGGGGATAGTGGGGAGACTTCTCCAGCAGTTACTGGTATTTTTTACGAAGCACCTTTTATTGGGATAGGCCTAATCATAATAATTGAAGAATGAACTGCTTAAAGTAAATAAACGTTGCACATACAAACTTTCTTTATGAGAGCTGTAGCCTTTCTGGATTCTGCTATCAAGCATTAGCAGACATACACACTAGGCCTATAGTCTCACAATAGCCCCTTTTCAAATGATAAGGGGGACCATGCCCCTGAATCCCCCTAACCTTGGAGGCCCAAAAGTATTTTATGTCGTGGGGCCCAAATTCTCCAGCAGCACCCAATCAATAATTAGCATTTTTGTAAAATTTTTGAATGTAGATAGATAGATAGATAGCTTTATCGATCCCCAAGGGTAAATTCAAGATGTGATAGGCCTACCTTGACTGACAAAGTCTAAATGAGACAGCAAGGGTGTGTGTGCGCGTGTACAGTACTCCGCGTGTGGGCCTATATGGAGGAAAGTCCAAGAGCAAAATCTCAATTGTGCTGGAGGTTCGTCAGGGTTTTCCCAAGCAGGGCCTATTTGTTTCCCAGTCCGTTCCTGCTTGTCAGTTTAACAGACAAGGGATAATACTGGATAAGCTGAGCAGTAGGCCTAGGCTAGCCTGCGGTGGGCACAAAGTTAGCCTAGGCCTACTCTTAAAATTAGCTACTTCACGTTTGTAAGCACAACAAGCAACAATATCAGCTAGATACACATAGCATAATCATGGCAAATGTATGCATATTAAACTTAACAATAGGCTAAACATAGTCGTCTGTAAACATTAAACAAATGCACAATGTGAGACTGCGTTGGCACAGAGCGCAGACCACGTCTCCATAGAGACAGTAGAGTGTGAAAAATGTTCTGAGAAGAGTCTTCCGAACTTGTCATAATAACGCGTAGGCAACGCTGAACGCGTAACAATGAAAGCAATAAATAAGAACGACGCTCATTCAAAAATAAAATCATATTGCTTTTTGCATCGGACTGCGAAGGTAAGGAAAACATCTGCTCCGTTAAATATTGTTTACTACGTAGCTTATCGAATTTAATAGATTTACTTACATGGACGAATAAAAGTAGCCCATTTGACCCTACCAATCAGGGTTAGATACTGAGAATGATTTCTAAAATTTGTAAATTGTTGACATATAGCCTAAATTGTAATTTGTGATAACTATGTCAATTGTAATGTATGCTAAATGTTATTTGTTTTTGTAAATGGGTTAAATGAATGTAATCATCCAGTTATCTTAACACATCTGTGCCCGAAATAGCCTATACTGCAAAGCAACCTAGCTTGTGGAATCAGTTTAAATGTTTACTAGACTTCTCTGATATATACATTTTAAAGGTGTTCAAAGCTCAAAGGGTATTTAGATGTAAAGGATTAGTAGGGGCTGGAACTTTTGGTAGCCTAAAAGCATCCTCAACCTCAGAGTGTGTGTGTGTGTGTGTGTGTTTTTGTTTGTGTGTGTGTGTGTATGTGTTCTGTCTTCTC
>NC_055969.1:30467736-30482736 GCF_018492685.1 Alosa sapidissima
AGGCTTGGGTGACCAAAAAGGTCACTGAACTCAAAGACAGCGTGTCGTACCTCAGAACTGTTCAGCACAACCTGGAACAACGAATGGATGCCCAAGAATACACCAATGCTCAGGTGTCAATATTGTGCACACACACACACACACACACACACACTCAGAGAAGAGAGAGGGAGAGAGAGAAACACATGAATTCAATAATAATGTGGTATAAGGAAACGCCGGGAAACACATGGCATGGTAATCATGTATCAACTCCTCCCCTTCCTGTACTAATTAGCTGAAGGAGGAGCTCACTGATTGGCTGAAGAGAGAGCTCCAGGCGGGACTTGGTCAGGATACAGGAAGTGTTGTTCTTCACCCTGAGCTGCAGGGGGAGCTGGAGGCTCTGGAGAAGAGGCTGCTCCACCATCTGGCTGAAGTAGCACACAAGGAACGCTCTGAC
Source organism: Alosa sapidissima (assembly GCF_018492685.1). NCBI lineage: Eukaryota > Metazoa > Chordata > Actinopteri > Clupeiformes > Clupeidae > Alosa > Alosa sapidissima. The sequence continues at coordinate 30,468,179 of NC_055969.1, forward strand.
ATGTGGAGGACTGTGGGAGAGAACCTGCAGAAGGAAGGACTTGGTGCCATCACGGTCAAGGTGAGTGGCCATTTTGGGAGGGTCTAATGACAAATTATGAACAAACTGAAGGGTTTGAAGTCTTGAATTTCCCCTTGGGGATCAATAAAGTATCTATCTATCTATCTATCTATCTATCTATCTATCTAGTGTAGAGGTGTACGCACATCTATACCGATTCGGATTATGAACAAAAACATTAAGAGTAGTATCAGCTAACACATTAAAACATGTGGGTTATTTATTGTGTGTGTGTGTGTGTGATGTATGTGTCAGGATGTCCATGAGATTGTTCAGAGGGCATTGAGCCTCTATAAAGCGGATGGAACTGGCATGGCTGACTACGCTCTGGAATCTTTAGGTAAAGATCCCTATACAGTGTGTGTGTGCATATGTACATTTCTGTGTGCATGTTTGAGTGCATGAATATAATCTGTATGCGAAGGTGTCCTATTTTGAAGCATGTGTTTGTGTGTGCGCTTGTGTGTGTGTGTGTGTGTGTGTGTTTGTGTGTGTGTGTGTGTGTGTGTAGGTGCTACTGTGATCGAGTCCCGTTGCACAGAAACATACCGCACCAGGTCTCGGTGTTACAGCCTGTTTGGGGTCCCACTGTGGTATGCCTCAGAGACTCCACGCACTGTTATACAGGTAACACACCTATTATACACACAACACAGCTATACACCCCCCCCCCCCCCCCCCCCCCCCACACACACACACACACACATACACACACACACACGCACGCACATACACACACACAAACACACAGTTAGGTCACCCACTGTATGTATCTGTGTGTGTGTGTGTGTGTGTGTCAGCCTGAGATGTATCCTGGGAAGTGCTGGGCGTTTAAAGGTAGTGAGGGGTTCCTCACCATCGCCCTGTCCCTCCCTGTGCGCGTCACACATGTCACCTTGGAGCACATCCCTAAGAGCCTTTCCCCCACCGGCCGCATCGACAGCGCCCCACGAGAGTTCGCCGTTTATGTGAGTCTCAAAAGCCTCAGACTTTACACTATGGCAACCAATGTGTCTTGAAGAACATGAATAAAAAAGTATAACTTTCTAAAGAGAGATATATGCACGTTTGTATAGTTAATGGTGTGTGTGTGTGTGTGTGTGTGTGTGTGTGTGTATGTGTATGTGTGTCTGCTTGTGCATGTGTGTTGTTTGCTTCCATGTCCTCTCCCAGGGCCTGAGTGGCTTTGATGAGCAGGAGGAAGGGAAGTTCCTGGGTAGATTCACGTATGACTCTGATGGCGAGCCCATCCAGACCTTTGAGCTGCCGGTGAGACATCATCAGAAGCCTGGACACTATCCGCCATCTTTATTATTGGAGCCCAACAAAATCTTCAATATTTAACCTTGTCTCTCCCTGCCATTCTCTCTCGCAGGACTCTGTGAAGGATGTGTATGGTGCGGTACAGTTGAGGGTTCTCAGTAACTGGGGTAACCCTAAGTACTCCTGCATCTACAGATTCAGGGTCCACGGCCAGCCACTGTCTCACTGAGAGAGACACACAACCTCACACAACCTCAGCAAATACTTTATTTTCATTACCCTATTAATATAATGAATTAATATCTATAATAATATATTTGCTTTCAAGCAAAAACTATAATGTTTCAAGTGATTTATTTATGTTTGTTTTCTAAATATGTGAGGATAGGAGCAGGCTTCACTCAATGCGTCACTTTAACATAATTGGCTGAAGCACAAGCCGAAACGCGTCTGTGCAAATAAAAGTGTATATATGCATAGTGCTCCTCCTACTCTCCTACTTTACTTTATGTTTTCTAAATGTAAAATGTTACTTTAGTCAGTCCTGTCCTGTTTTGCGTGCCTGTGTGTGTATGCGTGTGTGTGCGTGCATGTGTGTGTAACAGTGTTGCGCGGTCTGCCCGAAATTAAGCGGTCGCCCGCGGTTATGAGTCATAAACAAAATATTTTAATAATATTAGGGTCATTTGCGGGCGGGTCAGTTAAAATTAATTAAATATATATTTTCTACAAATAGGCCTACTTAAAATATCACGAGAAGGCTGGCATTAATACAGTAAACCATCAATACAGTAAAGTCAACAGTAAAGAAGCTGAAGACGCGAGTTAAAATAATAGACACCCCTTCAGAAAAAAAAATATAGACACCCCTTCAGAAAAAGCGATATAGGCTATGGGAAATATTGGGAAACGTTCTTAAAGAAGATGACAGTAAGTTGGTCTATGTAGGCCTACTTCTTGCGAAGCCATTTAAAAGTATGACAAGCGAAAACGGGCAGCCTGCAGGAATAAATGTTATGGCACAGACTACACAGCCATATCTACCGGTATTCGCGCATGCATAAAAGTTACAGTTCGTTGTGTTTGTGACTTTAAACAGTGGATGTGCTTTAGTAAAGCTTTGTGCTTCATTCAGTATTATAAACCAATTCTTACGCTAACGTTTTGACCAGTAATGTATCTCTCTTGCCTATACCTTGCCTCACCATTTCTGTTTTCGAAAGAAAGATGTATGTCCATGGCCTTCAAATCTTATCCTAGTGTTCTAATCCTTGGTGGTTGCGTGCGTGCTTGCGCTCTTATTCTCATTCTCTCTCCTGCGCAAACATTATGTCCTGCATGCCTAAATAAATTCATTTGTTTTACAGAAATGGCCTACTGTCACACTGCATGCAGGTATAATTTTGTCCTAATTAATATTCGCGGTCCAAGTTGTGGTCGGGTTGATTAAAATATCGGGCGACCTCGGGCCGCTTGTGACCAAACCCGAGCAACACTGGTGTAACCTGCGTTGTGTTGAACCTGCGCGATTCAGCCCTGCACACGCCCAGACTCGCGAACAGCAGCACCTCAAATCGGGAGGCAAGCGTGCTGACAGTTGAGCCAATAGCCCAGTCTACTGGCTCGCATGCCAGCAGCACTCTTGAGGCGTCGGGGAGTGAGGATTACCAACGTTCCACAAGCACAGCCAAGCTAGCTGGCATCCATTACACGTGTGTGTGTGTATGTGTGCGTGCGTACGTGTGTGTGCATTTGTATGTGTGTGTGCGTGTCTGTGCATGTGGATGTGTGTGTGCATGCATGTGTGTCTGTGCGTGTGGATGTGAGTGTGTGTGCATACGTGCATGTGTGTGTATGCGTGCGTGTGTGTGTATGCCTGCGTGTGTGTGTTTATGTGTCTGTGTGTGTGTTTGAAAGAAAGAGTGTGTGTGAGACGATATCATCCTCTACCAGCAACCCTTTGCTCAACACCACCATCTACAGGCCGATGGGTGTACAGTTGACCAGCACCTTCTGTGCTTTGGGTGAGAAAAATGTATGTTTGTGGGTGATGTCTTCACACGGAACCCCCCCCCCCCCCCAAATATGAGCGCTGGTGGCAGTTGAGAAGGTTTAAAACCTTCTGCACACAGGGGTTACCACCTACAAACTTGGAAAAACCCAGACTAATCATATTTTGTTGTTCTTCCTATAGGGACTTCGCTTTAAAAAGGCTCACGTTACGCATCCAGAACTGAAAGCCACATTCTGCCTGCCAATCCTGGGTGTGAAGAAGAATCCCTCCTCACCCCTTTACACAACACTAGGTGTCATCACCAAGGGAACAGTCGTGGAGGTCAATGTCAGTGAGCTCGGTCTTGTCACAGGAGGAAATGTCATCTGGGGTGAGTGCAAATAAGTCCCGACAAGGCGAACAGAACAGGTTTTGCTTCGACCTGAAGGGATAATTACCGGCGGACAATACATTATCCCGCTTATTATACAGCTACTTGCCAAAACCAGAATAGAAACTTAACACAATGTGTCTTTCAAAATGACTTGGCTACCGTTTCGTGGCTTCCACTGACAAAATAAATAGTTTGCCACACAGACAGAACATGATGTGAATGGAACTTTCTGCAGCACTCTGAAGAGCCGTGTAATAATGTTTATTATAGGAGGGACTCATTTGAATAACACACACCTAATGGTTTGCTGAAGTTGTAGTTTTATTTTTAAAATGATGCCTGAAAAGGGCATACAAATCATGTGTCATGTGCACTCTCTTATCGCGGTCATTTGTTGTTTCAGGTAAATATGCCCAGGTAACGAACAACCCAGAGAATGATGGCTGCATCAACGCAGTGCTGTTGGTCTAATGGATCCTGGCTAAATTAACTGTACCTCTGGAAGCTGCTGTTATGCATTTACCAGCACTGGGAATGTCTGGTGTCCTCCCAGAGTGTCTTGTAATCATTGGCAAAAAAATGAGGAATTATGAGATACTGTACAACCAGATGAATCTCAGCAACTTTTGGAGTCACTTCTGCAGTGGCATGTATTATATTTGAGAATGTTTAAGTTCTGTTTATAATAAAAAAAATATTAAATTGACTTGCTGAATGTGTCATACCATTTTTATGAAAAAGGAGTCAAGCTGATATTCCGTTTAGGGCCACTGTTTTTCCCATGTGCATAAACGCACCATTAGATACGATCAGTGAATTTTAAATCGCAGAATAATGAGATCATTGGCCTAAGAAGAGCAGCCTCAAAGCCATGAATGACCTAAGACCCATAGCCCTCCCTTGTCATGAAGGCCTTTGAGAGGATTGTGAAACCTCACATTATCTCTTCAGTTTGCATATCGTGCTAAAAGAGGGGTGGATGATGCCAAGGTCTTATTGATCAATGAACATTTAGAAGGCCCAAATTCTATTGCCCGTCTCCTATTTGTGGATTTTTTATCTGCCTTTAACACCATGCAACCTCACATGCTGGCTAAAAAACTCATTAACTGTTTCTAGCTGGATCATCAGCTAATTCTGTGGATCATGGATTTTTCTCACCCAAAGCACAGCAGGTGCTGGTCAACAAAAGGTTCTTTGACATCAGATACACATCCACTGGCTCATCTCAGGGGTGTATCCTCTCTCTCGTACTTACATCCCTGTCTGTCCTGTTGTTTCTTTTGTCCTGTCTTATATGTTGTGTTATATCTTATGTCTGCATGAGGAAATTGATCCTCAGGGATAAATAAAGTTGTTTGAGTTGAATTGAATGGAATTTTGACCCAAATTTCCAAAGCAGAGAGCAGAGGTGGCAAGCTCTTGGTGCCTTGGTGATATCATGGTGCCAGGACAAAAGCCTGATGCTCAACGCCAACAAACCCAAGGAGCTGCTAGTAGACTACAGGAGACTGCAGGCAGGGATGGATTACTGCCCGGGCCTACCGGGCCCAGGCCCAGGGGCCCAAGGGGTCAGGGGGCCCTGAAGCCCAAGCCTTTGCATGGAATCATTGCCTCAATATCAACAAATCAGGATGTAGGCTATGAATCTAATTGAATTTAGTATTGGCCATCCCCAAAATGCACCAAAATACAGGAAATCACATCAAACAAATTAAAACAAATTTACCCCCCCCCCCCCCCCCCCCCCCACATATACGACAATTAGTGGGGGGCACTTAATACATCTGGGCCCAGGGGCCCGAAAGTTCAAAATCCGCCCGTGACTGCAGGGAGAGGAACACACCCATCTGCTCTACATTTGGGCTACATCAGTGGACAGTCTGCTGCTTCAGATTCCTTGGAGCATCAGAGAGGATCTGAGCTGGTCACACCATACTGTATGGTCACGAAGACAGTAAGACAGCAGCTCTTCTTTCTTGGACGTGAAATACTGACCAACTTCTACCGCTGTACCAGTATGAGAGTATCCTGACTGGCAACATCACAGCATGGTCTGGTGACAGCACTGCCCATGACCGCAAAGCTCTGCAAAGGGTGGTCAGGTCAGGTCAGCGCATTACAAGGACTGAGTTACCAACTATTCAGGACCTTTATAGCCAGCGCTGTAGGAGAAAGACCAAGCGGATCCTCACTGACCCTAGACATCACAGCCACTGTCTTTACCCTCCTACCATCTGGAAGAAGGTAGCCTACAAGAGCATGCAGACCTGTACCAGCAGATACAGAGTTTCTATCCACAAGCCACCAGGATGCTGAATTGCCATTCTTTCCCTCAACCTCACACCTCAGGGTTTTCCTGAATTGCCATTCTCCCCCCCCCCCCCCACACACACACAGGTAACCCCCCATCTAACCCGCACACACCAGAGCCCGTTTACGGAGAGCCGGATCACTCACTCCATTGTACCTGCAATCTGTTGCAGTTCCGCTAGGGGCGATCACGAATAAGTGCAAAAACAATGGGGGTCTAGACGGCTAAATTGGTTGTCGTTAAGAAAACGAAGACTTGATTGTGGTTTCTGCAAGCTCAATATGGATTATAGGTCAAAAGTTGAATTGAATGAACGAGTAGTGACGTCCTTTCGATTTCTTACAGGTTGGGTCGTTGTTCAAGTCAAGTCAAGTCAAGTCAAGTCAAGTTAAGTTTATTATATAGCGCATTTCATACACAGAGGTCATTCAATGTGCTTTACATAAACAAAACCAAACAATAATAACAAATAAAAGGATAGAAGGGCAATATAGTCAAAGAATAGTTAAAAGGTAAAGATCATAATAAAAAGAAAACATAAAACACAAGGTAAAATCATTTAAAAATAAAGAATAATTAGTAAGCAAAAACAATAGCAAAAGTAGTAAAAAAAAGTAATAAAAGACAGGTACAAATAATTATCAAGGCAGATTCAGAATTTGTAACTCGGCACAGTTAGCAGAAAGCATCTGAGAACAGTTTGGTCTTAAGTCTAGATTTAAAACTGGCTACAGTTGGGGCCTTTTTGATGTCATCCAAAAGTTGGTTCCACAGCTGAGCCGCATAGCAGCTAAAAGCTGCTTCACCATGTTTAGTTCTAACTGTGGGTTTTACTAGAAGGTTTTTAACCTGGGACCTGAGAGGATGAGAAGGTGTGTACTGCTGAAGCATGTCTGACAAGTATTTAGGTCCTGCTCCATTTACTGATTTATAAACAAGCAATAGTGCTTTAAAGTCAATTCTGTGACTTACTGGAAGCCAGTGCAAGGACTTACGAATTGGAGTAATGTGGTCAGTTCTTTTAGTTTTTGTTAGAATCCTAGCTGCTGCATTTTGTATCACCTGAAGCTGTTTAATAGTCTTTTTAGGAAGGCCTGTGAACAGTCCATTGCAGTAATCAACCCTGCTGGAGATAAATGCATGAATGAGTTTTTCTAAGTCATGTTTTGACATCAGCCCTCTGAGTTTGGCAATATTTTTGAGGTGGTAAAAAGCTGATTTAGTTATCGCTTTCATGTGGCTGTTGAAATTTAGATCACTGTCAATTAATACACCAAGATTTTTAACAGTATTCTTTGCCTTCAACCCTTTTGTGTCAAGGAGAGTGGCAACCCTAAGTCTTTCCTCCTTTTTACCAAATATAATTACTTTAGTTTTTTCTTTGTTCAGCTGAAGAAACTTTTGAGACATCCAGGTGTTGATTTGTTCTATACACTGACACATAGATTCAAGAGGACCATAGTCGTTTGGTGATAGAGCTAAGTAAATTTGTGTGTCATCTGCATAGCTATGATATGAAATCAAATTATTTTGAATGATTTGTCCAAGTGGGAGCATATAGAGGTTGAATAATAGTGGCCCCAAGATCGACCCCTGGGGAACACCACAGGTCAAGGACGTTGGTGTTGAGGTACAGTTACCGATGGCAACAAAGAAGCTCCTTTCTTGTAGATATGATTTTAGCCAGCTGATAACTATGCCTGTAAATCCAACCCAGTGTTCTAGTCTGTGTAGTAAAATATTGTGATCAACAGTGTCAAATGCTGCACTAAGGTTCAGTAGCACTAGGACTGATGTTTTATGAGAGCTGTTTCAGTGCTGTGATTTGCCCGAAAACCAGACTGAAAGTAATCAAAATACCCATTTGATGTTAGGAAGGTGGTTAATTGATTAAAGACTACTTTTTCAATAATTTTGCCAATAAAAGGTAGATTGGATATGGGCCTGTAATTGTTTAGCATGGAGGCATCCAGGTTATTCTTCTTGAGAAGTGGCTTTACAACAGCTGTTTTCAGTGACTTAGGAAAAGTGCCAGACAGCAGTGATACATTTACAATTTGAAGGACATCCGCCGCTATGAGGTGAAAAACAGTTTTGAAGAAATTGGTAGGCAGAGTGTCTAAGACACATGTGGAAGAGCTGAGATTCTGTACCGTTTTTTCAAGTGTTTCGTAGTCTATCAAGCTGAACTCTGACTATCAGTCTATCAAGTTTAGTTTCCCTCTGTTTGTTGCTGGAAGTTCAGGCTGTTGAATTTGTAATTCAGCATTGAGAGAAGTTCAGGCGCTAATTGTGAGGGGGGATTTGTTAACTTATCAACAGTTGAAAATAGAATACGAGTGTTATTTGAACTTCTATTGATAATGTTAGAAAAGAAAGACTGTCTTGCTTTGCATATTTCAGAGTTATATGTGCGGAGCATCTCTTTATGGATTTCATAGTAGATCTGAAGTTTGTATTTACACCATTTTCTTTCAGTCTTCCTACACTCTCTTTTTAGAAGTTTAACTGCTGGATTTTGCCTCCATGGTGCTTTCTGTTTGTACTTAACCTTCTTGAATTGTAATGGAGCAATGTCATCCATAATGTTTGCCATTTTTGCATTAAAGTGATCAAATAAGTCTTCAGAATCTGACAGTTGACTTGACTTTAGTGAAAGTGCTTGCTCAAAGAGAGCACTTGTCTGATCATTTATGATTCTCCTTTTTACTATCATAGCTGTGTTTTGAGTGTGTGGTGACAGACACATCAAAGAACACGCAGAAATTATCAGATAAGGCCAGGTCTTTAACAGCTGTAGAGACATCGAGACCCTTTGTGATAACAAGGTCGAGGGTATGGCCGAGAGAGTGTGTTGGCCCCTGTACATGCTGTGTTAGGGAGAAAGTATAGATTAGTGCAATGAATTCCTTGGCATAATTGTTTTCAGGATTATCCACATGCAAGTTTAGATCCCCTGATATAATAAGACAGTCAAACTCTATGCAAACAACTGATAGCAGTTCACCTAGCTCAAAGTCACCGAATGACGACTGATTGCACTGAAAAGACGTCTTGAAAATTGTGGCTATCCCCCCACCTCTTTTATTTGCTCTGGTAGCACTCAAAAAACTGAAATTTGGGGGAGCTGAAAAAAAAAATTAGCAGAAAGCTATGTGTGTCATTGACACATTTGAAAGGCTTTTTAGAACAAATAAGTGACTAAAAAAATATAATACTCAGCGGTTTGTATTTTCTCTGCCCCCTCTTTCGACTGCAACATTCAAATTTCTACACAAAAAATTATATCTCGAGAAAAGTGGATTTTGAGGATACAGCTCCATAGACCTCCATTCATTCTGCACTTATTCGTGAGCGCCCTCACGTGGAACCAGAACGGGAACTACAACCAGTTCAGAAACAGGACGTTTCCAGAGAGTGGCGGATCTCCCCTTATTAGACATTCTCTGCACACACACACCAGTTCACCCCCCCCCTCCCCCCACACACACATACACACAATTTTTGGCATAATTGTAACAAAAGATAAAAAAAGTAGTTACATTTCAAATAAAAGCCTTTCAATTCTCTTTATTCGAAGCAAATGCCCACCAAAAGTATTGAATAAATGATATTATGGTTGTTAGATTATGAATATTAGTGTGTGCTCGGTGTTGCAATGTTTGTATACTTTTACCACTTCCGGGGATAGTGGGGGTCGCATGTCACTGGCACCGTTATTTTCGGGGTCACGGGCTGAAAAGTTTGGGAACCCCTGCAGTACGGTGTTCATTTTAGGACATCCTCAGACTCAGGTGTCAGACTCAGAAAAACATCGGTCATCTTCAGACAAAACAGCCTCAGCGTCAGAAAAACCTCTGTCATCTTCAGACAAAACTGCATCAGCGTCAGAAAAACTTCTGTCATCTTCAGACAAAACTGCCTCAGCGTCAGAAAAACCAGACTCAGGTGTCAGACTCAGAAAAACATCTGTCATTTTCAGACAAAACTCCCTCAGCTTCAGAAAAACTTCTGTCATCTTCAGACAAAACTGCCTCAGTGTAAGAAAAACCTCTGTCATCCTCAGATAAAACTGCTTCAAACCAAACTGCCTCAGAAAAAGTGGAGTCAGGTCTCAGAAAAAACGCTGTCAGAAAAAGTGGAGTCAGGTCTCAGAAAATCAGGTCTCAGAAAAAACGCTGTCAGAAAAAGTGGAGTCAGGTCTCAGAAAATCAGGTCTCAGAAAAAACGCTGTCAGAAAAAACAGTCAGACGAAAAAGTCTCAAATGAAAAGTTATTGTGGGGACAGAAGAAGACGACGGATACAGAACGGTGAGTTTAATATTATGCTTAATACGTTATTCTGTCACTGGCAGGGTAGGAATTTCACGGCGGCCACGACGGCCGTGGTAGCCCCTTGCGTTGGCCGTGATGCCCCTTTGAAAATCATAGGTTTACAGGCCACGGTGGCCTTGGTGCCCCCTTCTTTCAATATTCTGCTTTGTGTCCTACTAATAGCGATTTTTATTTAGCCTGCGGCCTGTCAAAATAATCTTAGCATTCACAGCGCAAATTAATTTAGTCTTTTACGCAGTGGAGAAAGTGACATCGCAAGAAAGTGCGTCCAAATTCACCCATTCTTCTCAGTTGAACTACTCGCGAAGTAGCCTATTCATCACACAGACATCACAAGTGATGTAACATGAAAGAGCTTTTTCTCAGCTTTTAAACGATGTTAGCCGACAATTGCTGTGTTGAACGGTTCGCGAGAAAAGTAAATAATATAATTCAATTTAATCATACATTCTACTGAAGGTTTTGCGTCCATGATCTCCCTACCCATTCATCTCGGTGGAATACTTTACGAACCCTTCTTTTAACACATGACAAACCACATATCAGAATAAACAGCAGACCTTACCGAACATAAAGGTGTAAAGCAGTCCCCTGTACAGTTAGCCGTTCCAGAGTAATCCAGTTTTGAATTTGCAGTAAATTTCGACATGCATTGATGTCTCCAAATTTGGGCTTTAAGTTTTACAATGTGTTTAAATTGTTCCACGCGATTTCATAACGGGCCAAATACAAAATAAATGTTACAAATATCGCCTAGATATTGGTAAATCAGAGGACAGCTGACTAAGAGTTTATGAAAGTAGCCTGATCACAAAATGCTAAGCATGCATCTAGGCTATTTGAGTTTCTTAAAGATGAGCTGTGCTTAAATTTAAATTGTTCAATACATGATTTCATAGCAGGCCAAATATAAAATAAATGTTATATATAGCCTAGATATCTGTTTTTATTAGATGATCAGATGATTTACAGTTATATGTAATATGTCATGTTTCATGTTTTTGTTATGTTTCATACAATGATGCAGGTCTACTGCAGTGAATAGGCTAAATACAACTTTGATCATTTTTATAGCCTACTACTGTATAGTTAACTTTGGCCTTGGTGCCCATGTGGCCTTTGTGCCCCCCACCAAATATGCCCAACTGAAGGCCAAGTGGCCTTGCCCCCAGAATGGTGAAATTCCAAGCCTGGTCACTGGCATGTTATATTTGGTGCTTGGTTAGATGTAGAAATTATAAGTAAAGGTAGAAAGTGATCCAATGGTATACACATTGTAGGAAATCCATGGATGTAACTTAGCTAACCTCACTTCGCTAGTAACATTAGCAGCTGCTGTAAGGCACATTCCGGAGTAAGCTACGTACTACATACAGCAAAATAATTTGTTTTTCGTAGGATTACGGTACATTCAATGAGCTAGGGAAAAGTGGGTTAAACATTTTTCCACCACGAAAGTCCAGAACGACACCTGGACCATTATTTCTTACTTTTGCTAACCTTTTCCCAGTTGTACACTACCTACCAGTAAGAAACCTGCATCATTATCATCACATCATTATTCCCAAACCCCCATAAAGACAAATGTGCTATGTCATGATGTAATACCATATAATACCATTAGGATAATACATGAAATAGCAGGTACCAACAACAAGGCACATTTCTCTAAATAAGTTAAAATAACATCTCATATCAAATGAATTCAACAACGCTGCAGTTATTGTCCCCTGGGGATTACATTTCAAGTACCTGTCTATCTTTATGTCTGTCTATTATTGTTGTGCAATGACAATGACAACTGCTAACGTTTTATAATGGTATTATATGGTATTACATCATGGCATAGCACATTTGTCTTTATTTAATACTTAATACTTTTCTGAGACCTGATTTTCTGAGACCTGACTCCACTTTTTCTGACAGCGTTTTTTTCTGAGACCTGACTCCTGAGAGATGTTTTTCTGAGGCAGTTTGGTTTGAAGCAGTTTTATCTGAGGATGACAGAGGTTTTTCTTACGCTGAGGCAGTTTTGTCTGAAGATGACAGAAGTTTTTCTGAAGCTGAGGCAGTTTTGTCTGAAGATGACAGAGGTTTTTCTGACGCTGATGCAGTTTTGTCTGAAGATGACAGAGGTTTTTCTGACGCTGAGGCAGTTTTGTCTGAAGATGACCGATGTTTTTCTGAGTCTGACACCTGAGTCTGAGGATGTCCTAAAATGAACACCGTACTGCAGAGCAATGTCCGTTTGGGAGACTTCTCCAGCAGTTACTGGTATTTTTTACAAAGCACCTTTTATTGGGATAGGCCTAATCATAATCATTGAAGAATGAACTGCTTAAAGGAGAATTCCGGTGTGATATTGACCTAAAGTGTATTGAAACATGATACCGAGTGTGAACGTATGTCTCATAGCCCATCTCGACTTGTCCCCTGCACTCCAAAATCTGGCGCTAGTTAGCCGATGCTACCAACATCTTTTTCAATAGTGGTGCTTCGGCATCGGGATAGCCATGCAAATAAATCACTGTTTTACACCCATTTACGAGGCTCAATGAATCTCCACACTTCATTGGTAGACTTCCTAGGGCCCTGACATTTAAAACGAGACATTGAGAACTTTGAAAAAGCACTGGTAGTTTACTTACAAGACGATTTATACAGACAGTATCTTCACGAAGTTTAACGTTTGCAGCCATCTTGAATTTAGTCACGATAAGTCGAGCAACGAGTAAGAATGAACAGGTATGATAAGGGATCAGATTCCAAAAATAATTCAGTGGAAATGCATGGATTCCAGTTTCTTCCAGTAGCAGCAACTGGAATCCATGCATTTCCACTGAATTATTTTTGGAATCTGATCCCTTATCATAGCTGTTCATTCTTACTCGTTGCTCGACTTATCGTGACTAAATTCAAGATGGCTGCAAACGCTAAACTTCGTGAAGATACTGTCTGTATAAATCGTCTTGTAAGTAAACTACCAGTGCTTTTTCAAAGTTCTCAATGTCTCGTTTTAAATGTCAGGGCCCTCGGAAGTCTACCAATGAAGTGTGGAGATACATTGAGCCTCGTAAATGGGTGTAAAACAGTGATTTATTTGCATGGCTATCCCGATGCCGAAGCACCACTATTGAAAAAGATGTTGGTAGCATCGGCTAACTAGCGCCAGATTTTGGAGTGCAGGGGACAAGCCGAGATGGGCTATGAGACATACGTTCACACTCGGTATCATGTTTCGATACACTTTAGGTCAATATCACACCGGAATTCTCCTTTAAAGTCCACCATGCCCCTGAATCCCCCTAACCTTGGACGCCCAAAAGTATTTTATGTCGTGGGGCCCAAATTCTCCAGCAGCACCCAATCAATAATAAGCATTTTTGTAAAATGCGACCACCTATTTTTGAATGTAGATAGATAGATAGATAGCTTTATCGATCCCCAAGGGGAAATTCAAGATGTGATAGGCCTACCTTGACTGACAAAGTCTAAATGAGACAGCAAGGGTGTACGCGTGTAGAGTACTGCGCGTGTGGGCCTATATGGAGGAAAGTCCAAGAGCAAAATCTCAATTGTGCCGGAGGTTCGTCAGGGTTTTCCCAAGCAGGGCCTATTTGTTTCCCAGTCCGTTCCTGCTTGTCAGTTTAACAGACAAGGGATAATACTGGATAAGCTGAGCAGTAGGCCTAGGCTAGCCTGCGGTGGGCACAAAGTTAGCCTAGGCCTACTCTTAAAATGAGCTACTTCACGTTTGTAAGCACAATAACAAGCAACTATATCAGCTAGATACACATAGCATAATCATGGCAAATGTATGCATATTAAACTTAACAATAGGCTAAACATAGTCGTCTGTAAACATTAAACAAATTGGCACAATGTGAGACTGCGTTGGCACAGAACGCAGACCACGTCTCCATAGAGACAGTAGAGTGTGAAAAGTGTTCTGAGAAGAGTCTTCCGAACTTGTCATAATAACGCGTAGGCAACGCTGAACGCGTAACAATGAAACCAATAAATAAGAACGACGCTCATTCAAAAATAAAATCATATTGCTTTTTGCATCGGACTGCGAAGGTAAGGAAAACATCTGCTCCGTTAAATATTGTTTACTACGTAGCTTATCGAATTTAATAGATTTACTACATGGACGAAAATAAAAGTAGCCCATTTGACCCTACCAATCAGGGTTAGAT